>NC_092864.1:63199040-63230543 GCF_032062135.1 Pyxicephalus adspersus
TTTTGTTCTGTGTGTCCATTATTTTTGTATTTCTCCTCATCCGAGATAATGCCCTTTACACAAGTGTAGATATGTATTGGCTGCAAGTAAGGTGAAGGAATTCATCTAACACATCTGCAGTGCATTAACATGTGCTGTGCAGCTTCCTAAGGTGCCCAAACCATTTATACTATAGCATGCCATAACACACAGCAGCGCACCCATGGGTGCCCTGCACTGCATGTCTGTTGACTAGGCGTGCCAGTACCAAACAATAGCACCGTAACATGGACTTTTTATTTTTTATTTTTTTTTTGCAATAACATGTTCTTTACTGAAACACAACAGTGTGCAGCAGGTCTAAAGGAAGCCTCTCCTACAGCAAACACCGTGAACTATAGAAGCTCATGTTGCCATCTGAAAATGCATTTCCATACCTGATAATTAAATGCCCCAATGACCTGACATGAAACAATATGCAAAATTTTCCTATACTAAAAAGCCTCTATCTGCAGATTTGTTCAGGGTAATTCACTGAAAGAGCTGAAGGTGGTCAGCATGACAACAATATAGCATTAGCAGCACACAAAGTCAGCAATGGCAGCCTCCACTATTCTCTTGGAGAATTCTTTTTTCCTTCAATTCCTTAAAATATATCTGATTTTGTAATTTCTAGACACTCTGCAAAAATAACCTCAGAAATTCATGGACATATGATGTTGAAGATCTGCTTAGTTGACTTGTTTGCACATTTTCACTGCTCAGCAATGTTCCAAGTCCACAGGTCATAAGTTAACAGTTGTTTTTTCAGATTTATGAAAATGACCATGTAGTATGAATTCTAACTTTACGAGTATGTCCATCACACAACGAGAACTACTAAACATAACCTAAACTGGACATACACATTACAAATTAACTGTCAAGTTTCCATGCCATGAAACCTATAAAATGAGAGGGTAAGAATAAAAAATCTTTTTATTGTCTAGGTTATTAGCCAGGCATTTGTGCTACATGGTTTGTTGGCAGATCTAACGGAAATTTTTAACATTATTAATATTAAACAGGATTTTTATAGCGCCAACATATTATGCATATTACATATATAACATAATGTATTATATTACATATTATATATTAATATAATAACATATATTAATATAATACAGGGTTCTCCCCAGGCCCTTTTAGCTGGGTGCACCACCCGGCACTTTTCAGCACCCACCCGACTGTTTTTGTAATAATATATAATATATATATATTATATATCTAATAATATATATTATATTACATATTATACATATTACCTAATATACATATTATGTACAGTAAATAGGGGTTGCAAATGACAGACCGATACAGACAGTGACACAGGAGGAAGAGAGGACCATGTCCAGAAGAGCTTACAATCTAGGAGGTGGTGGAAGTATCACACATTAGCCCTGATTTACTAAAGCTCTCCAAGGCTGGAGAGAATACACTTCCTTCAGTGAAGCTGGGTGATCTAAAAAACCTGGAATGGATTTCCTAAAATCATTTGTTAGCAAATGTTTTGAATCCTGGACCAGATCATTTCAAAGTTTGCTGGATCACCCAGCTTCACAGATCAAAGTGTATTCTCTCCAGCCTTAGAGAACTTTAATAAATTAGGGCCAATAGGAGGGGAGATATGTAGTGGTGGGAAGTAGTGAGGGTTTTATTTGACAGAAGAAGATGGGAAGGCAAGTTTTAAAAAATGGGTTTTGAGGGCTCTTTTAAAATGAGCAGAAAGTAGGAGGAAGACGAATAGGACGAGGAAGACCATTCCAGAAAGTTGGGGCAGCTCTAGAAAAGTCTTGGAGCCGTGCGTGTGATGAGGTTATGAGTGAGGAAGTCATTAGTAGGTCACTGGAGGAGTGAAGAGAGCTGATTTTTCTATCAGGTCAGAAAGGTGATTTTTAGGTAATTTGTTTTAAATGTTTTATTATGAAGGTTAAGAGTAAGGTTAGGTAAAAAGTAAGAATTGTATTTTTACAAATTTGACCAATAACAGGAAATATGGTAACAGCCATATCTCCTATTAGTTATTGATCTAAAGTAGTAACAATGACAAGAGGTTAAAAATCCCTTAACTAACTTGGCCTTTTTCAATTACTCTCGAATTGTTTCTAAAAAAAAAAAAAATGAACTCATGGCTTAAATGTAAAAACTAATAAATAACCTCAAAAAGAAAAAAACTGTACAATTTTATTTAAAAACTATACCTCCACCCAGCTAGTTGGGGCTGAATTCTCCTAATGGGCAAAAATAAAATGTGTTTCAACATCCTTTAATCTTTTAATATTAAATGGGTTGTGGAAGGAAGAGGATGGGAGTTAGGAAAGATAAGTTACCTTTAGATACAACTGACAAAATCAGCATGCTCAGACATGAAAAAAGCAAAAAAGATTGCATGTGCACAGGATCAAAATAGTTAAAATGTCGCAAAAGAATAATTATTGTTATAATAGGATGATTGTGTACAAGACAAAAAAATAGAAGGGCTGCAGATTCATTATGTCTGGCTTCCTTTTTTTTATCTCCAAGAAGCAGATCAAAAGAAGAGGAAAAACCTCTTGTGTACTCAAGCCCTAAATATGAACCAGAAAAAGCTCATCTCTTGGAATATAACTGCGGTAAAAACAATATTTGTGAACAAGACAATAAATGCAGTGATTAATACCTGCTGAGTGTCTTCCATATTATCAAAATGGAACAGTTGGCAACAAATGTTACATCTCAGCCAAGCTTTAAGCTGACATTAGTACTTGCAACACTTGTATTTGTAAGAGAAGAACTGCCTCAGCTCATGAGATAAGATTGCCTTTCCTTCCCTTCTGCAGGCTCAGTTGCTATCACATTTTTACAAATTGGTACCAAAGAAACATCTTTCTATTAAAGGTAAACTCCAGTCACACAGCTAATATCATAATGAATATACACATCTTTACTAATCTGTGTGCCTATGTAGTGTGTAAAGCCAATTTTGTAACCATTTATTGGTTCAGAGCCATCAGTAATAATGGAGGTGACCCAAGAAGCAGGGAACCTGGATCAAAAAAGCCATAAGTCATTTTCCTGATCAGAGGTGTGTAATTGGCATAAAATAATTTTAACCCCTCTGGCAAGGGTCAGTGTCAGGAATGTATTCATGTAGAACTGTATGTTTAATAGAAGCTCCACTTTAATATTTATATAGCGCCGACATATTAGACAGCTCTGCACAAAGTCCATAGTCATGTCACTAACTGTCCCTCATAGGAGCTCACAATCTAATGTCCCTAGCATCATATGTCTTTAACACATTCTAAGGTCAATATATTTGGTATCTTGTGTTGCACTTTGAGCTGGTTACAATTCAGGAAACTATTTAATGGGGGTAATGTACAAATATGCAGTCTAGTAAATTACAGAAGTCACTTGGTGGCTCACAGTCTATGATAATTAGATAATGGTGACTAATAACCTTTTCAGAATTAAGTGCTTTTGTATTTCACCCTAGGGAAGGATCAATACCCATTTTACAGGAGACCTTTACCCAACTGAGCACTAAAACAAATCGGTTTGACTGCATTCCTAAATACTACTTGTTTTAAAAAATAAAATAAAGCTATACACCAGAGACCTCTCCCTTTAAGCAGATAATCCGTCTGCTAAATGTCAAAACACACAAGTTAGTTGTCTTCCTGAAACCAGAAACACGTAAAACAGATTATAATACCCACACTGTTATAATCTCCAGGTAAATCGATAGAAAGAGAAAATTCAGTGTGGACGATATGCAGCATTAGGTTGCTAACTATACAACATGAATTATGTTTAAGATTCCAAATATAAAAATGTGATGCTTTATGTCTATTAGTAAGGTAAAGTACTGAAACTCATAGCAACAAGTCAGACCGAATCTTTCCGTTATAGGATTGATAGTCGCTCTGCATTTTACCCATACTGGCTAAAGTAGCATGTGTCGTCTAGGGAAGAACCAGGGTCTGAATACACCACTAAAAGCATTGTTTTTATATGTGTTTGATGCATTCTGATTCTGCCAGAAATCTAGTGAGAGAAAAACTTCCTGTGCACTCTGCCTCTGATTCACTGTTTTCATTCCCAGTTTCCTCTGTGGATTACAGAGAACCTCATCTCATAATTTCTTCCTAACTCAGCCTCCTTCAACCTTTTTAACACAGAGAACCCTTGAAATACCTTTCAGATCTTCAGAGAACCCCGGCTATAATTACTATATCCACAGCCCACAATACATTAGTGTGGTGGCCAGTATGAAAAATGCTTCTTACATTGCTGGCCAGTGGGAAAAATGTCACCCCTACAGACAGCCAAAAATATAATTGGGGTCACTTTCGGCAACACAGTGGTTCAGGCGTTAGCACTCTGGCATTTGCAGTGCTAGGTCCCAGGTTCAAATACCAGCCAGGGCACTATCTGCATGGAGTTTGCAGGTTCTCCCCGTGTCTGCGTAGGTTTCCTCCCACATCCCAAAAACATGCAGTTAGGTTAAATAGCTTCCCCCTAAATTGACTGTAGACTACATTAATGACATATGACTATGGTAGGGACATTAGATTGTGAGCTCCTTTGGGACAGTTAGCGACACGAATATGGACTTTGTACAGAGCTGCGTAATATGATGGCGCTATATAAATAATGTGTGGTGATAATAATAATAATAACAAACTGACCTGAGAGGCACAAACTGCTCATTGCTCAAAGGAAACCCCTAGAAACCTCTGAAGGAACTTTAGGATTAATATTATTCCATGAAACCCTGATTGAGGGTTGTTCTTCGTATAAGGAAATAACATACTAGTAGTCAAATCTGTTTGTCATATAGAATATTGTAAATGAGTGTGGTAGAGACAAAGGATTGTAAGTTAAGGGGAAAAGGGCAGAATGGGCCTGAATAATTAATTTTTGTGGTCAGGCCAAATCTTAAGGGAGTTAAGTATAGAATTGGCAAAGGAACATGGTATCTTTAGGAAGAAGCAAACTAGATGTTATGACAGTAAGGCGCTGGGATCCATGGCAGTTTCTGAGCAACAGAAGCTGCTATAGCAAGTATTTCAATACATAACAACATATAACTAAAAACTGATGAAACAAAGACGTAAGGGTGAATAGGTTGGCGGTTATGTCACCTGGTGTGTGATGACAAATTAAAAGAGATCAAGATAAATAACTGCCTATATAACTGCTTTTCCAAGAAGCACGCTAGGATTGCATTCTACGCTGGAACATACTGTACGCTGGCCTTCAGCTTCTCTCTAATTTGACATCTGTCAAGTAACATTCAGATAGACACAGTAATTAAAGTCTCTGCTCAGTAACCCTGAATATCTGTGATGAGATAGCCAAAAATAATGACTGCCTCTCACTGACAAACCTAATGTAACTTCAAGAACATGCAGTAAAAAAAACAGCAACTGCTTCCTAAATGGTCTCATGGAGGTAAATCCTAACGTGTGTTTAATCCCCTCCAGGTACTTTATCCTAGGCAGCCACCTACATATATCGGTATATATATTTTCCTAAAATAGATGTCTTGTTCAGTTTGGAAAGTCTGCAGAAAAAATGAAATGCGAAGTAACAAGTAAAATGATTAACAGGAGGAGAGAGGAAGGATAACCTCAGATCAACAGCTCATTGCTGCTGATTTACTTTCCAATCACAGGCTGAAAGCAAGGACATTATTGGACTCCATTGCTCTGTATTCCACATGGATAGGAAAATAAAACTCAGAACAAAAATATAAATCTTTTGGCAGCCAAGATATCTACAATACATTCTGTTCAGTTAGTGTTCAACTTAAAAGAAAAATTACATACAAGTAAAAGCAGTCAGTCGGCTTAGAATGTAAAAATCAGAATGTTCACTTTCTTTACCTTGGATCCAAGTTCTCTATAAAGCATTGTATCCAAAGACACACCAAAGCACCAAAAATGTGGGTAGTAGGAATGCACTTTAAAAAATCTGTGTAATAAAATGTCCTCCGGCATCACCAATCAATCTGCTTGGTTGTTTTAACAAAACAACACCATGATTTTTTTCTATTACATTAGAAATTCATTATACACTAGGCTACAAGAAGTGTATAATGAAACGGATATGTTCCAGGATCACCAGATTACATAAAAGGACAAGGTAAAGTGATAACAATGTCTGGATAAAAATCTAAAGTAATGAGTTTATACTTTTTCAGAGCTAATGTAGCCATTCTGTGTTGGTGCGCCATTTGACATTTTTAGAAAGGCACTGTAATGGCTCATCTTTCATACATTCCTGCGTGTGAAGGTATGAAAGATTATAGCTTTAGGATTTAGAGACACTACAATCTCCAAGAACAACAATTGATGTTCCTAGGCACTGAAAGCACAACGCACACAAATACATAACATCAATTTCCAGTCACGTTATACAGGGGGGACAGTTTTGCCACTTCTGCTGTGAAGGTGCATCGACCACCACAATTCAGAAGAAATAGTCTGGACCATGAATGGGCAGAATTTAACTCTTTTGGCACATGTCTGAAAACTCATTTTATGTTTTAGGTCTATAAGTGTAGCTTAGCTCAAAAGTGGAGAACTGCAGTGCTGACAGGAATAAAAAAAAAGGTGGAAAGTTTCAATCTTAGTGACAAGTGACTCAAGACAAGAAAGCAGTTAACTGTAAGCCCAGGTCAGAGGACCCTGAACTATATATAAGAGCTAAAAGATCAATCTAGTTTACCAATTCGCTTCTAAAAAAAAAGTCCATTTAGCAGAGCCGAGATGGACTGCAACTGACACAATCCAATCAAATTTTCTAATTGTAACCGTCTATATAAATTGACATTTTGATGACAATGTTTACAAGATGGATTTGCAGTGACTAATAATCTATTACAATATAAACTCTTTTACCCTGGTAATGATGACAATGTCTTCTCCATTTCTGGGTTATGTTAAGTGGACAGAATGGGGAAAGACTTGGTTAAATGCCAAAAACAATAACTGAACTGCTACAAAGACAAGCCAGCCCTGTACTAGAGGAAAAGGATTGATGGTCTACAAGTATGACGTGGATCAGGTGTGGTCCTATAGAACACAGTCAGTCATTATACAGCACACTTTGCAGAGTGAATCATCTTGCAAGTATTTAAATTAAATATACCGGTTTAGGTTTTTAAACTTACTTAAAATATAGGGGGACCTTTACCATGCAGGGCAAAACAACTAGCTAGAAGCCAGCCAAATTCTAGGCCCCAGTCCTGTCTAAGTATCACCCAAAGCAGAGTCATATTTACACAACGCTTCTGTTGGTGAATGGAACTAAGGGAAGGCAAGTATAAGCAGTGTGGCGGGTTAATACTCTAGGTCTTGCTTTGCTGTTCTAACATATTAAAAAGAATTGTATCAAGTATGAATGCACATAAACAAAAAAAGACAAAAAAAACAAAAAACATGCAGCCATTAGAAATATATAGTAACGCAATGCAGCAACATGTATCCATTACTCCACATTGTGTTTACCATGGTACTACTAAGCACTCCAATGTTCTCCCCACCGTTTTGCCTTTTAGGGCTTCTTTAGGGGTAATGGAGAGACCGTGAGCGTAAAAGCTTCATAAATAGTTAACCAAAACCAGTTAATCCATACTCTAGAGGAAACAGAATAGTCCAGATGAAGGTATAATTGGTATGGGCAGTGGATGAGGTTAGAGTGTGTGCCCAATTGGTGAAGAGCAGAGCAGCAGCTCTTTGTGCAGCAGTCTCAAGGTCGCCTTGCAGGAGGACAAAGCCATGTTTTTGAGGGCTTATGTATAGTCACCATCTAATTTCTAGACTGGGATGCAGCTGAGAGATGACCCATTTTTTATAAATATTGGTACCTGTGCAATCCTTGGCTATGGTTACAAATGTTTGACACAAATCAGCATATGTAACAGTCATTTTTGCATGTTAAAGGGTTCAGTTTTCTTGAAAAAAGGAAACTGCTAATAAATGTTTTATGCCTGTATAGAAGATGATTTGAAGAAGCTTGAGCTCAGTGCAATAGTTTTGGGGGATGGGGGGGTCCAATCCCATAGTCAGGAAATTTAATTTTGCAGGGGAGTTCTGTACACAATCAAAAACATCTCATGGCTTATACCGTAGAAGTAAATGATTTGCAGTGTTATTTGCAGTGTTAGAAAAGCACAGAGACACCAGAAGTGGAAAGTAATTTTGAACAATACTCAACTACAAAACACATGGTTAGCAATAATATACATCATTAATAATGGTTATTATAATTTGTATAAGGAAGACAGATTTTAGCTAAATTGTATACATGTTAGTATAAATGTATCTGAAGCGCCTTAGCCCTCAATATACAGCCAGCTGCACATTTGTATTGATTTAACAGATGGTAGAATGGGGACATTCTGCTTCTTCTCCAAATCCGCTACCAAGTACAGGAACCTTAGTACAAGACTGCTCTCTAATCTGAGCAGTTCACATTTGTACAGGCAGGGTAAATCACTATGACAGTTACATGTACTGTATGGAATTATCTAGAATAGTGTAGATGGTTAGGTATGAACATAATAACAAAAGAGCCATTGTCAGTGACCAAAATCAAATACCTTTACTGGCAACACTAAAACAGTATGAGTACCATTCAAGCAGCATCCAAGGCCAACTAAAACACGGTGCAAAAAAAGGGTCTGTATGGATGGACTGTAAAGCTTAAACTGTCAAAATAGTAAACATAGTTCCTAATGCCTTATGGATAAGTATATAGTTCACATATATACAGGATTCCCGAGTACAAACTTTGGCTTTTCCTATACAAGCAAATGACTGGTCTAAACAGTGTTCCACTACAGAGAAATAGTATAGAATTACATTCTGTTGGGAACAAATATATCTATGTATCAGCATTGCAAGAATCTAATGACTTGGTATGTATGTTTACCACATTATATGCAAAATATTATAATATTCTAATATAAATACACACACATAAATACACAAATACATACACACAGAGACAGATATATTCTTAACATTCTATTAAAAAAAATGAAAAAATAAAATTATATATTTTTTTTCTGTTTTTAGGAAAACCATCAGAATATAAAGAAATCTGCAATAATTCAGCCTGCTTTCTTCTATGCCAGCCCCCTACCAACATTCCCATCCAGATTATGGCCAGTATTGAAACAATAGGTTGTAGAACAGTCACCACTGCCAGGATAAATATTGGGTTGTTAAGCACCTGGCAGGCAGGTGAGTGCATAATATTACTCAAGTGTAGAAATATAAACAGAATCTGTACAATACCATGATACATACTCAGTTGTATCAATAGTATTGTACACTACTGGGACTGGGCTGTTTTGACAGAGCAAAGTTTCAGCATATTCATAATAGCTTGACCTTACCTTTCTTATAGCAAAAAAGAGTTCTGACCCCCCACACCTACACATTTCTGTCCGCCAGTAAAGCAGCCCATAGCAGCAATGGGTCGACAGGAATTTTTTGGGTTTAGAGCTTAGTGACAAGCTCGGAGACTACCTGGACTTGCCAAACAATTCCAGTTGATAAGAGCCTGGCCCATGGATGTCTGCTGCTTTCCAGCACACTTCAGTCACAAAAGGCTGGGTGTGCAGTTTAAAAATTCAGATCTTCATGAGAGAATGGGAATTCCACACAGAGGGTTGTCTCATTTCAGTCTATGAATGATGACTGAAAAATTAAACTGATCAGTAGTGTTTCAGGGCACAGAAATGTGGCCGGAACCCAAATGGTATTTTATTCAGAATGGATTCATCTTCAAAATTACATTGTGTTGTCATCTTGAGATAACACGCTTCTCTTCACAAATGACTGAAATCTAAACCTTTTTGGATAGACTGCAAAAAGACTAATGATAATGCTGCAACGGGGTCTTGTAGCAATTAATGCTGATGGACCGTATCAATCCACTTCAGCCTAGAAAATTACACAACAAGGAGCAATCAAAGAATATTTTAATCTGCTAATGGAAACTGTAATAAAGACACTCATTCATTAAAAAGCACAAAGGCTTTGGAAGTATTTTATTCCTAAGAAGATAACATGCAACATTAACAGGGACAACCATAGATTTTTAGTAAAAAGGAAAATAAGAATCAAGAAGCAATGAAAACACGTTATTTCAGTTGGAAAACAAAAGCAAACTTCATGTTCAGTGTAAAGAGCCAATGTTCCCCCAATTTTATAATATCTTACCTAACCCTCAGCACTGCATAATATGTTGGCGCTATATAAATATAGTTTATTATTAATCATAAATATTAACAAAGTGGTTTGAATGAGTATGACAGGCAAATTAAAATGGAGCTCCCATCCACAAACTGGGAGTAAATAAGTGAGATAAAAAACACAGCTTATCTTAGCTGACTTATAGTACAATATAAATGTTGATTTTCCCATAAGTAATGCACTAAGAATTGTGATAGTAAATGCAAAGCTTACACAATCAGAAAAAAAGAGGAAAATACCAAGGGTGCCAACAGAAAAGCTTACACAATGATGAAAGGGGAAATATGCAAAGTGGACAAAACTTTACCTCTGCAACTGACATTCACTTTTTTTTAATAAAGAATTGGGAACATTAAAAATGAGTAAATAATAATGCCTAAGTAGAGGTTATCTGAGGTGCAAACTGTGGAGTCAGTGCGTAACTGCTTCCAAATTCTAAATTCCACAGCCCTGACCTCAAAAATCAGAAAAAAAGTTGACCCCCAAGTCTTCCAATTTTTTAACAGAATAATTTACAAGTTTTAGTTTCACAAAGTGTACACTTGTTACACTGACCTGTAAAACTTTGTTACATAATCACATAGTAGGTCAGTTTGAAAAACATAAGTCCATCAAGTTCAACCACTAGGGAAATAAACATATTCCAGATATAAAAACCCTAAAAGACAGAGTTGGTCCAGAGAAGGTATAAAAAAAATCCTTCCTGATTCCATGAGACAATCGGATGTTCCCTGAATCAACAGCATGTTATCTTTTCTTTAAAGCATTAATACCCAGATATATTCTGTGCTTCTAAAAATCATCCAGCTTTTTCTTAAAGCAATCTATAGAACTTGCTGAAACTACTTCCTGAGGGAGCCGATTCCACATTTTCACAGACCTGATATGTTTTATCAGGTCTTTATATGTTTGTAGTTATTTTGCCAACTTCCTGTTTAGTGACATGTTAAGTTTATTTTAATAAAAAGCGAGGCTCTAACAGATCCCCAGATTCATAAAAATCTAACAGGAGAAAAAAGAAAGCTTGGGGCTTGTCATACACTTTAAGTAGCTGGAAAAGGTGCAGTCATGGCTATATGTAATGTATACTTTGGGAGGATCCACAAACATGTACTGTTGCCTTAAACAAACGCAAGATTTAATTTTCCTGAGCTGTGCTCTGGCTGTGGTTGCTGCTAACAAGCAGAAATACAGTGAGGAACCCTGTCAGTCTGGGACAGAAAAACTTCATTCATAAGTTTCTAGACACAGGCAGTAAAAAAAAAAAAACAAACAAAAAAAAAAACAACAAAAATGTTATTGTCAAATCCATCAGCATGGCTTCCTGAACAAATTACACACCGGTTTGCAGCATCTAGCAACCAGAAACAATACAAATGACAGATTGGATTGTTACCATGTTATTAAATTCTGTTTTTCCATCACAACAGCACATAAGGACAACACCAGCAAGTAGTGTTTATGCAAAAAAATAAATAAATAAAAGTCCTTGGTGCTGGGTATATCATAAAAAATGTATAGATGTCATTTTAGGAAGTACAATTAAAGAAACCGATTTCTAGAACTAGAAAACAGAGCAATGTGGATACATGAAATATAAATAAAAGCAGAGACAACCATTATATAACTGAAGCACTTAGGAACATCATACACATAGCAGAATCACAAACCACCAATGAAAAAGATCTGCCAATGCAAACTATCATCACAGATCTCAGACACAGGAAAGAGCAATAATGGATGGGCAAGGAGCATTAACAAGACCAATCAGGAAAGACAAAGCAATGCAAGATGAATGCTGCAGGTTACTGTATATTCACCTAATGAATGGGCCTAAAATGTGTACTGGAAGTCTGGGCACACGTCCATCAAATTACTCAAATATGCAATTTTAACTTTTTCCAAGCATCAGCGAATAGGAATACATGGAAATTTATTTTGTTGTTAGATCCAAACTCTTACATATGCCAACATTACTCCTTAATAAACCTGCTAGGCTTCCCTGGATGTTCTATACTCGCATGTATCTATATACACATTCACAAGGACAATGAAGGACATAACACAAAGCACTGCTCAAAACAGAATAATAAATTTACAGGTATATATTTCCAATGGCAGTAATATTATAAATAATGCTGGCACCTCTAAGGAATCACTAGACAAATATAAACAACCCCCTCTTCTTTCCTGACATCACCTTTCCAACCAACCCCGGTTAGTGCTACAGGTTTGATCTCTATCACATATACAGTACATACATGTGAACACAGCTAGAAAATGATCAACAGGTGAATATTCTATGTGCCTACCTGTCAATAGGAGTTGTTAGCCATCCTGGAAGTATACAGCATCTGTTGAAAGACAGGCATTGTTTGCTGCTGTGATTTACATGAACTCAGTATAACAAGAAAAAAAATTAATTCATCCTTTATCACTATATTGCTTCTGATTTCCAACCACCTTACACCTATCCCACTGTAACTTTCCTTATCCCAGGATCATCTCATTGGGCTGTTATTTGAAGGGGGCTAGTAACTATCGCTGCTTTTCCAAAATGTATTATTTACAGGTAGTCCCCGAGTTAAGGACATCCGACGACTCCTAGATATGAATGGGGCTTCCCTGCTCCTTGGTGTGCAGGACAGAGGCTTGAAGGGGGGTGGTTTGCATGACTCCAGAAGAAATCTTTTGCTAAACACAGCTGATGTTGTGGGTGATCTTAGGGGGGTGAGCTCCTTCTGTAGCCTCTTGTAACTCTTTAACGACTAAGACAAACTCTGCAGTTTGTTTTTGCATATCAAAGCTCAGATAAAGCTCATTAATTAAGTTAATGAATGTCTAGGCCCCATATTGATTTTATTTTTTTGCTTTGTTTGCGATTAACAGTGAGGATTTTATACAGTAACTGACACCATGCTGCCTAATAATATGTTGAGACAAACATCTGTCCTAATTCCATTTAATAAATTAATGATCCTGTTCCGACTTACATATAAATTCAACTTACATATAAATTCAAAACTGCTCTTTGTAACCTCTGAAGGAACCCTGGTTGAGAAATAGTGAAGTGGAGGCTCGTTCCTTTATTATAAGAATACCAGCAATTTATGAATGGATCACAGTGGAAGTCCAGGTGACAGCGCTGTGTCATTGAACACAAACCCGATCAATACTGAGCTATTCTATTTATATAGATTTTGTTTTTAGCTGCTGGTAGTGGTCGTGTGACCGCGTCTTACTATATCGGCTGTATCAGGGATAGGCGAGGGGGCTTAATTTACCCCCACATTAATATTAATAAACTGGATTTATATAGCGCCAACATATCACAAAGCGCTATACAATATTATTATTGGACAGGATTTATATAGCGCCAACATATCATGCAGCACTGTATATTATTATTAATAAACAGGATTTATATAGCGCCAACATATCACACAGCGCTGTACACTATTATTATTGAACTGGATTTATATAGCACCAACATATCACACAGCACTGTACATTATCAATATTATTAATAAACAGGATTCATATAGCACCAAAATATCACTGTACATTATTATTAAAAAATCAGATTTATGTAGCGCCAACATATCACACAGCGCTGTACATGAAATAGGGGTTGCAAATGTCAGATACAGCCAGTGACACCGGCGAAGGAGGTGATGGGTGAGGAGGACACAGGTATACCCAATAGAGACACCAGCTAACCAGGGAAGGCATCCAGAGAGCAGACTTCATGTCATATTTCAGTATTCACAATGAGGAGGGCATTATACCAGATCTCAGATTTCATTAGCTCACCCATTGATCTATATAAGGCTTTACTGGGAACATTGGTATTCTGAGTGATGGGTAATGTCAGTGTGGGGGATGGGTGATAAGTAATATTAAATTAGAGAGAATTAATTAATGACAGTTTTATGATGATAGCAGCAAGCAAGACATAAAGGTGATAGAATGATACCAGAATGTGTGTAATGCATTCCCATGCAGCTTACATTGATTGAAGCATTGCCCTCCATGCCTGACATATGAGGTGACAGTGTAAGGGAACCTCCTGCCTTGTGTCTGGGGAAACCCCTTTTGTTTACCCATTTATTCACCTGATTCAATGACCACCACAGCCGCCTCTGCTCGGTTAGCTCACTCCTCCTCCTCTCCCGGAGCCCCGGTCATGTCTCCCCTCCAGCTCTTCTTCCTGACAAGCCGCAGCACAGCACCAACGCCACCTGCCATAGGACAACGCCGCTGCACAAGCAAGCGCCGCCCTGATTGGTCATCTCTTCGGGGTACACGTCACCGCGGAAACAGGGACAGCTGTTTGCGTTCTAAACCTCGTTTTCATATACTCACCGCTGATTGGACGATAGTTTCGAATGAGGTCATTCTGTAGTAAATCGGTTTGGAGTTTTTTTTTCTTCAATAACTTTATTAGAAAAAACAAGGAATTCACAAGGTTATTGTGACATCCGTCCTTCACTAAAGCCAATTTCCGGTTCCGTTCTGTTAGAATTGTCCCTGTAAAGGAGACTACGGCTGCAGGTAAGTTATCGGCTTCGTTTTAATAATAAAGGAACTAGGTTGATGTAGACTGGCACCGTGTGTTAGGCCTGTTTGTAAACGTTTATTTTTTTACTTCATAATGTAAAAGTCAGCTTGCTTCTATCATGGAACGTGGAAAATAAACTGTCATTGAACAAAATATAAAGAATAAATGTAAACAAGAAGCAGCAGGATGAGATAAACGACAGATGTATGAGGGAAAACAATCACATTGCCTTTGTAGCCAATCACAAGCCTTGCTTCATTAATAAAGCAGAATACATAACTAATAATAATAATAATAATAAATGAATATCTATTAAAAGAAACAGCAAAACCAATGTTTTGTGCCACAGCATTCACCTGTCACCTGCACTACCCTTTCTCTGCCAATAGAGGTCCTCAGTCAATGGCTCAGCATCACTTCCTCTGAGCCCAGGTCCTCCTAGACCCAGCCTGTGAATGGAGAGGAATCAGCTCTTCTCTCAGTCACTCCTCCTCCAATTATCATGGTTCTTGTCAGCATTTGGGCTCCTTGTACAGCTTCTTCCATTTATGCTCCAGCCCTGCTGTACAAGGATTGCAGGTGGCTGATACCAGATCACATGCAGCTACACTTGTGTGTTAATAAAAAAATATAGGGTCATAATATATTCTCTGACCACTCCGGGTTTCTGACATCACAGCTGAGCGGTGGTTTGGTCTCCAGGAAAACCCTCAGTCCATGTATGTGTCAGGGAGGAATTAAAGCCTGCGCACTTACGCCATTCCCACACAGCCAATCAAGATGAATAAAGAATAAAAAAAACAAAAACATTTGTTTTATGTCTTAACCACCTGAGCGTTACACTGAGGTCTAGATTTCTGTACCAAAAGTGATCCACTGTTTTTCATGAAATTTTTTTTTAAATTGTAGACCTGTAACTTACAGAAATATGTCCGAACAGGGGTTCTAGTAGATAATATGAATATAAAAAATGTATTTACTTTTATTTTTTTGTATTTTTTTGTATTGGATTGGATACCGGAGTTTGTATTCAATCCAATACAAAATGAGAGTTTGAATTTACCAATTACAAACTTTGTATTTATTTGAATTATTTTGTATTGGATTGGATACAGGAGTTTGTATTGAATCCAATACAAAATGAATGAATGAGTTTCTATTTGAATTTCCCGCACACGCGCCGACGTCATCACGCACGCAGGGAGGAGCCGTCCGGTTTTTTTTCTCCGCTGGACGGCTTCTCCCTGCAGAGATCATCCGGCGCTGGACGAAGACGGACGTGGACGATCAGCGGGACCAGGTAAGATGCCGTCCGGTATCTTGGGTTCAGCCGGCCGGCATCTTGTGTTCAGCCGGCCGGCATCTTGTGTTCAGCCGGCCGGGCGGCGGAACGCAAGATGCCGGGCAGCGGAACACAAGATACCGGCCGGCATCTTACCGGTCCCGCTGGCACCCGACGCTGGAGAGGGAGATCGACGGACGACGATGGACGGAGGACGACGCTGGAATAGGAAAACGACGCTGGAATCCTTACCTCCATGGTCCCGCTGGATGTGCACAGCGGGACCATGGAGGTAAGGATGTGACAAAATTACGGGGTTAACCATCCTAGCCATTTTTTTTTGCCCGACCTTCGTACGGGCATACCGGCTAGGTGGTTAATGATAGATTTCTTCCTCCTGCCTTAATATTTGTTTAATTATTCCCCATAATTCCCTTATACCCTGTGCAGAAACGTTCATATCCTCAGTGCCAGGGGCTACGGTTCATACTCTGTATAGAAGGGCTTCATTTGTAGCCACCCCCATTGTGCTGTAGGGCTCAGCCACCCCCATCCATCATACATGATGCAAAGCATTATGGGATATGGAGTCACCTTATAGCATAGGTTCCCAACAGGGGCCACTGAAGACGTGTAGGGGGGGGGTTCAAGTCCAAGGAAAAATAAGGGGGTGTTGGGATCCAGCCGCTGCCTCCTTGGGCAATACACACAGGGGTCCCTCTCCCCGTGTGCTGCCCAGCTCTTCCTCCATGTGATCCATAGCCCTGGCTGTGGATCATTGAGCTGACCATATTTGCATATGGGCGGCTCCTAGTGCACTGTCAGCCAGTTCAGTGTGAGCTCCCTGATAGTGGGCATGTCCTATAGGCCTCTGGAGATCAGCTGTGCCCCGCCCACCTTGTACTGTGACATAATCCCGCCCCTCGTACACCACCAGCAGCTTGAGAGCTACGTCTGTGTCCATGCAGCTGTCATTACCCTCAGTGTATAAACCTTCATATCTCCCACAGCGATTGTTGTAGAAACGTGAAATTTTTAGGGTACACAGGGCACCCTGGGAGCTGATACTAAACTTAATTTCAGCCCCCTGAACATAACAAGTTGCTAGATACGGGGTCTCAAACATAAAATACTAATAAGAATCAGGGATCTTTTCTCATTAAAGTGGGCCTAAAGTAAAAATAAAAAGATGACTTATTTATTTGTTCAGACCCGTGACGTTTGCTGCTGTATTTGTGGGAAAAAAAATGCCAATCTCACTGGGCATGTGAAAAGTCTATCCTGCGCATGACTGTACTCAGGGCTTAAACCTCCTGGAATTCTTCTCTGCGGTAATGACATAATGGAAGGGGCTCTGCGGTAATGACATAATGGAAGGGGCTTTACCTTTTTGTTTTTTGTTATTTATTGAA
Organism: Pyxicephalus adspersus; assembly: GCF_032062135.1. Classification (NCBI taxonomy): domain Eukaryota; kingdom Metazoa; phylum Chordata; class Amphibia; order Anura; family Pyxicephalidae; genus Pyxicephalus; species Pyxicephalus adspersus. The sequence continues at coordinate 63,216,573 of NC_092864.1, forward strand.
AAAAAAAACAATGGGTTATTTACCCTTCTATATAAAGTAAAAATTGTGATCATTGGCTATTTCAAGACCAGGGTCCCCAAATGGAGTTTGCATATTGGGGACCCCCAGGGGCCACTTCCAAGGCATTGAGCATTAGGGTACTAAAAATTGTCTGAGCTGTGGTGCCTCAAATATAAATTTGCCTGCCCACCAACTTTAAGGCTGCGTTTGGACTGGCGGTGAGGTGGCACTATGGTTATCCCTTTCCTCATGCCATGAAACCCTGCTTAGGAGGAGACGCTCAGTACCGCTCACTGCTGCCTGGAGTCGAATCTGCAGACGCTGCTGTGCGTTAAGGCTAAGCAGCTGGCGGGGTGCCTGTTACAGATAACTGGCCACTTGCCACCAAGCTCATCTCACTAATATTATATTCATTTATCATTCATTTATTATATATATTAGTTATATCATGTTAGTGCAGAATTACCTTGTAACAGATTTGTCTTACTCAGATATGTGACAGACAATACAGAAAGGTGTCTTCGTCTCCTTGTACAATCGCATGCTTACGTATGTTTGACCTCTATAATGTTTAAACATTGACACAGGTATGGGTCATGGACATGAGCACCATGAACATGGCCATGGGAAGCTGCAAATACCTGATTACAGAATATGGAAAATAGAAGGCACGCCCCTGGAAGACATACAGGCCAGGCTTGCAAGAAAGGGATTAAGGGACCCATGGTTAAGGTAAATATGGTTTTATGAGTATGTCTCTGGGTCAACAAGGATATATTTTAGTACATCTCTTTAGTACAGTTATGTATACCCATATTGTCTCTTTTTAAAATGATCTCTGTTAATGATATGTCCAGCAAAATAATGTTGATTCTGCCAAAAAATCAGCAGACATCTAACTTCCTTTAGTGAGCACATGAACTTCACAGCAGTGGTGTCAGCCATGTCTAGGTCTTCCTTCCAGGCTACAGAAAAGCTTCCCCTGTAGAGATGGCTGGACAATCTCCAGTCCTGAATACATAAACCCAGTATTCTTCCCAGAAATGTTTTTAAGCTGGATGGGAAGAAGCTATAAGTGGGTGACAGCCCCTGTATTGTAACCACCCAAAAACAGCTGGGTGGTGCACCCAGGTAAATGCGGCCTGGGAGAACACTGCATACACCCAGCTAAACTTTGATTCAAAATTATCTGGGGTGGGCTCCCTAAGTAATTAGGCAACCATTTATTTCACTTTGTTGAGGGGTTGGGCTATTGGAAAGCAACGTAATTTGCCTGAATGGGCACATTGACAGTATCTCTTTAAACTCTTCTGATGGCTGCTTCTACTATACAAGTTATGGATATAAGCATATTGTTTACCTGTTTCATGTTTGCATTAATTTCCTTCTGATTATTTGCAGGAATGAAGCCTGGAGATATTCAGGAGGCTTTGCTAAACCTGTCACCCTAGGACAATGTCTCCTAAAAGGTTTTAAATGGGGCTTTGCTGCCTTTGTTGTAGCACTCGGTGTGGAGTATGCCTTATTTCCACCAAAGAAAGACAGTGGACACCATTAAATATGTAAATTGTAAAAAACATGTTAACATGAAGAACTCTATTAAAATTCTCTGTTCTAATTTAGATGTGCGGTTATGATGTTCTGGCTAAGCTAAGCATAAACATTTGGTGCAAACCTAGTAAAAAAAACAATTTGGTGGAACTAGTTAAACAACATTTGCATAATACATGTTTTACTAGGTAAGGCAAGTGGCCTGGAGGAGGATAAGGCTTTGGAATCGGGCAGTTACAGAACCTAAAATAAATGATAATGCTAATGGTTGTATGGTGCTCCCTTTCTGTTGTTGTTCATGAAATTATATTTCCTGCTCGCCTAAAATAGAATCTCAGCTTTCACAATTTGTTTTAGTCATCCTTATTTCAAAAAATACCTTAAAAAAACCATATTACTGATATTTAAGGAGAAGTCATCTTCTGTTGCAGTTTTACCCCAGTTCTTGTCTAGTAAATTTTGTCACCAGTACTGGAAGAAAGGGGAAACTTCTGTGTTGGAGCCTCAAATAGCAGAAGAACCTGATAGGTTCTAGCCTTCCTACATTTTTAATAAAATTAGTTACATTTTATGGTTTTCATACACTATAGAGCATAGGCAGGAAGTTCACAGAACTTCACGTTTATTCCTAATTGCCAGAAGTTTAATGCTATTGTTTGCAGTGATAATTATGCTCGTAAGTGTGGTTGAACAGGTTTCCTGATGTTTTGATACATGTATTAAAGAGGAACTAAACTGAAAACTGCCCAAAAAATACACTTACCTTCAATCCTGCAGGGCAGTCCGATCCATCTGGGGGTGTCTTGCATTGGGTCCCGTGTCGTCCCGGAGCTGGCGCTCTGGGTGCCCCCATCTTCTCTTCTTCCTGGTTCTTCATCTTACGTCACCCGACCCAGGCGTTAGATCGGGTAACGTAGGATGAAAAAAATTGCCAACCTGCACATCCGTGGAATTGGCAGATGTTTCTCTTTGTGCGAAAAGGCTCCGAGCATGCGCAGAATGAGCACCCAAGAGCTTCCCGGGATACCTACATCAGGTGTCTCGGGAGGCTCTTGGGTGCTCCTTCTGCGCATGCTTTGCGCTCCCATTCATTCTCGATCTCCTAGGCAATCTAGAATTAAGGGCAGTGTTACACTTTAAAAAAAAAACAGAATTTTTACCTTACATAAAATGTCTACCCTTTTATGTAAAGGGGAATTTCTGAGTTTAGGTAGGCTTTAATTTGGGGTTGGTTGTTTTTCCTATTACCAAGCATAGTTATCTCTGTACACATGTGGGATTGATTTAATGTCTGCAAAGTTCCTATGCTTTATTACCAAATCAAAAATTATATTAATAAGTTTGGACAATTCTATGGACCTTTGGGGATAACATCTACCTTTCATTACCGGCCCACTGTCTCATTGGAACAGCTTAGTGGGTGATTGGGGTTTTCAAAAAGATTTGTTTTACAGCACACATGCAGGCATTGAAACACCTAATTTCTTATATGTGTCACTCCCCTCCATGGCAGATGGAACAAGGAGATGCTTTCTAGCCAGCAGTTTAGTTTTTTGGCAGCAATGGATCAACACATACAAAAAAGTTATGTATCCTCCTTTTTAAGTGATCCCTTTCTGGTAAATTATCACTAGCAACACGATCACTATAGTGACATGGCTATCGCAGTGTTGTAGTCAGATACCGGATTGATTGGGGCAAGGGCAAAGCATCGCTGCCGCCATCGGCAAACACACTCAGGTGCTTCCTCGATTTCTGCCATATGGTTCATATCTACAGGAACATATTCCCTGTATGCTGATAACAGAGCTCTTATACTCACAAACTAAAATACCTAAATGCTGGCCTCACAGAACAGCAGTAGATTTCAAAGGGTTTCTGCCTAATATGTTTGTTAAAAAATGAACTCTGACCAAATTAAAAAATAAAAATAAAAAGGGTATTTGCAAAAATTTGGAGGTTGAGGCCAAACAATGTTTAATATTGTGTGCCTGACATAAGACTTTGGGCCTGATTTATTAAAGCTCTCCAAGGCTGGAGAAGATACACTTTTATCAGTGAACCTGGGTGACCCTAGATGAGAGACATGTGGATCACAGTCAGCATTGCTCATAGTGATAGTAAACATTGGCCAACAGATGCTTACCCACCAGAACATATTAACTGTACTGCCTATAACAAACAAATTGTTAAATCCAACAATATTCCTTCTGCTTTTTGTAGCTTTGCCCCGATGGGTGTGTGGAAGTCCATAAAAAAGATTATTGCACGTTATACAATTATGTGAAAAGAAAAACCCTGTTTACTTATTTCATTTGTGCATGATTGGATAATTGAACCAAATCTTCAACCATTTTTATTGTGTGTAGAGTCTCAGCTCCTTTAGTAAATCAGCCTTATCAACTGTCTACCTGTTGGATATTTATTCACAGATTCTTTGAATGATTGTCATGACTGGCTGATGATTTGTGTTCTGACTTTTTTTTTCTAACAAAAATTTAAAAATAAAGAAACAGCCAGGCAATTTTTGGAGGATCAACAGCAATCCCAATACGTTTTTCATGGTAGAACTTTTTAATACTGTACAACCAGGGAACAGAGAGTTTTATTAGTAAACCCATACACAGGCAATAATAATCACTTTTTTTAAAAACATTTTTTATTTTTTTTATTTTCAAACTATGGTAAACAATAACGTCAGTGTAGAAAAAGCAAATATGGGAATAATTTAGGCTACGTACACATGTGCAATAATTATAGTTGGAAAATGAACGATTAACAACAGATCAACGATTATTCATAATTATTTTGAACGATCGTATATCGTTCAAATATACTTGACCAATAATGTACATACACTGGATACAATTGTTTAAATGATGCAAGAAGGTAAATGTCAAGGGGAAAGTGTACCACAGAACAATCCACGAACCTTGAACGACCGTACATTATGCAATAGATAGCGAACGATAGTCACCGAATCAGATCTGCCGGGACAGTCTTCGTTTCCATTCCTTGTTCATCATCGTCGTTGGCCTGTCGTTCACTGTTTTTGTTAAAGATTATTGGACGATCGATTGTTAGTTGTTCCTATCCAACGATAAATTTGCATGGGTGTAAACAATAGTTTCCGTACATTAAACTATAAATACGCATAAAAAAAGGAGGGTGGGTATATGGGGATGGGAAGGCTAGGGGAGAATAGGGGAGGTAAAGGGAAAAACTTAGATTAGATTAATCATTTTTAACGATGAACTTATACAGCCAATCTCTGCTATAGCGATCATTGCTTGTAATCACCAGTGACTTTTACATGTAGGCAATGATGGAATGTAACATGTAGTAGTAATACTAGTACAATGTGCCAAATCAGGGCAATTTATTGCTACTGCATTCACCTGCAAATGCAGCAACTTAAACTTTACTGGTAGGGTGATCACAGCCAATAGTCCAATGTATCGCTCTGTATCCTCTGTATGCCCAAAATGGGAAGAAATTGGTCCTGAAAAATTGCCCAAGTCCCATTTTGAGAATAGGTGTGCTCTAGATGATGTCAACAACTGCCTGGAGCAGCTTTTTTCAATATTTTTACTTCAAGGAGAAAATTTGTAGGTGTTGGTCGAATCCCTGCTATAATAAGTCAATTGGAAAAATGCTTTTATCATTGCTATACAATGGGAATAATGTCCCCCATACATACATGTAGTCAGTATGCCACCTTTACAGACAGTTAGGATTTTGGTGTCATGCAGCCAGCTCTACCAAGTGGTGTTGGAGGAACCACTTTATACCAGGTCAACCAGCCACAGCTCAGGGAACCCCTGACAACCTATGAAGAAAGCCTTGGATTCCACAAAACCCTGGTTGAGATTGGGTGGCCTATTACAGTGATTACAAATACAGAACACAATACAGAACATATTATTAACAGGTAATTTAAGAATTCATTCTAGGGCAGGGGCCTGATGCTATTATGGCTTTGTGGAAAAGGCTGCAGAGACTAGTCTACTAGAAATGCAGGCAAGGTTTTAACAGCGGTCTCTGACAACATTGCAAAGATTGCAACGCACACTTATTTAGAAGAATTGGGAAGTGAAGATCTGTCTGGTGGTTGTATCTGAACACTCTTCAAAAAAATAAACCTTCAAGGCTAAAGTTTCTCATATGTATGCCTGCTTTCTTTATATACAGATTTTACATTTCATGAGAAATAGCAGTGACATTTCATAGAATTTACATTTAAAGTGAACATCGTGGAGATTTAAATACAATAAATTATGTTGTATATTCATTTAAAAAAATCATACATTTATTTTACCTAGGAGTCTATATCACTTCGGATTCCTCTAAATCAGGGGTGCCCACACTTTTTTGGCCTGCAAGCTACTTTTAAAAAAACCATGTCAAAATGATCTACCAGCAACAAAAAAGCTAAACATACATTTATTTATTTATATACCGAGTATACTTTAAATTTAAAATATATTGTTTACCTTGCATAACAGCATGAACACGTATGGCACAATACAATTCTGTACATTTTTGGCCATTACCTTACTCCAACGACGTCTTAAATGGAATGGAATCAGCCAAAGTTGCAAAGTCCAGACAGTAGTTGCTGGTAGCAAACCTCAAACAGACTTCCAAATGATCATCAGTCATGATGGAACGGTATTTGGACTTAATACCTCCTGTGTGCAGTAGAGTCTATTTTGAAAGGCAGGGCTCTGCGATCTACTCGCGTTGCCTTTGTGATCTACTGGTACATTGCGATCCACCTGTTGGACACCCCTGCTCTAAATTCTTTACATACAACTATATTTCATTGTGTAGTAAACTACAATCGGACCTCCAGAAATACAATTCCTTGCCTCTCTCCTGGTTTGCAAGGATCAACACCCTTAAAATGGAAGATCGACTCCTTCTTAGCATAACTAACCCTGTACCTGGCCTCACAACTGATTTATTGCATCTGTGGGATAACCTTCATCATGGGGGCAGGCTTTCCACACTCCCTGGTCCCATGACACCCCTTTTTGATAACTTGGCTTTTCCCCCTGCAATGTATTAAACCAATTTTTCTAATCTGGACATCTTCAGAAGTCTGCTGTCTTGGAGGCATCCTGCATAATGGTCAGTTTCCTCCTCTGTCTTCCCTCTACCCTCATATAGGAAGCGGGATGTCCTTGTGGTTTGCACATAGCCAAATACTCTTGTATGTATCCTCGTTCTCGGACTTACCTGGGTTACTCTGCCACTTCCTCACTGCTGCCAGGGTACTTATTCCTAGGTTTTTGAAGCAGACAGTGCTCTGTTTATTATGGACTGGTTAACGGAGCTGGAGAAAATCTGTCATATGGAACAATTATTTGCAGCATATGATGATGGGCTGGAACAGTTCAAATTAACTTGGATGGTATGGGATTGGTTTAAAAGTTCTCCTCAATTCCATACTTACCTTACGTAGTGGTGACGAATTTACTTTGATGTTCAAGGGTCACACAACTCTACCCCACTTATGTATCACCCCTCTTTCCTTTCCCCCCCCATTTTCTTTTCCCTCCCTTTCTCTAACCCTACTTACCTGGGCTTCTCTATGTTGGTTTTGTGATTGCCAGTTTAATTCTTCCATTCATCCCAAGGGCACAGATTCTTTTGAAAAACATATATTGTTCAACCACAGTTAGCTGGTAGTTCTCTTGTTCCTCTTACTTTGTGGTAAGACACTAGCTGTCTCTTGTTTATTTAGCAGTTTGTGCCAAAAAGATTTGTCCAGGCATTATGTGCTACCAGCATATTAACCCTTGGATTGTCTTAGTTTCGCATGTGTTAATTGTCATATAAGAATGGTTTATGTGTATTTGTTATTTTGTATTTTGTTTTCTGTCTTTCCTGTCTAAAATGAATAAAATTATATTTGACAAAAAAATTATACATTTATTTTAAATGCCTGAACTTTACTTGATCTTGGCCTCTTCCAAAACTCTGCATAACATCTTTTACACTGGGTTGGGGAGAAGCAGAACTGGAAGCCAAACAGGTGTCCTGAATTAATACTTACAAACAGGGAGATAGTAACCAGTAGAACGGGGAAATAATTGTATTTCTCTATTGCTGTTTCTTCACTATCCATCTATCCATCCAAATCCTTTCCACCATCCACCTTCACTATCCATCCATCCATCCAATACATATAAGACATCAATAAAAAGTTACATTAAAGTAATGAGGTTTACCAACTTCCATTAAACATCATGGGGTTGGAATAGCCAGACTAGACAGCGAGTAACTCTTAGAGTGTTTATATTAAGTTGGTTATTAAACGTTTTGTATCCCCACACATTTCAACGACTGGCTTCTTCAGGGGTAAATAGGCACAGATTAATTAATGCCCGTTAGAAGAATGTAAATGTGGAGGTAAAGTGACAGATAAGTATGGCTGGTGCAAAAGGTATGGAAAATATGGCCATTACTCTGCTTCTCACTATAGCTATTCAACTCTATAAGCCTGTGAACAAATTTTGTTCACCAGATTTTGCGTTCTTATTCATAAGGAACAGCTTTCTCCAATGTCCATCAATAGTTTGCCATATTTTCCATACCTTTTGTACCAGCCATACTTATCGAATTGAATTTGAACAACACTACTAGAATTCCAGTAATCAAGGATTCTTTATACTGACAGACTGGTGTAAACATATGATTTATAACTAATTTTAATTAGTGAACTGACTTTTGTTCAAGTGCTGCCAGAGGTAATAATATTCTACAATAACCAGCAGTGTTGTCATCGAAGTATTAAAATTAACATATATCTAAAGCTCAAAGGTTTTTTTCTTTTAGATGGATTGTGGAAGTTTTAGAACCCATTTTCCAAATTCCAGTGCTTTCTGTTTTCACACTAAAGGGATTAACTTTATTTTGGCTTGATGAGCACTGTCTCCAAAAAAAAGTGAGGGAAAATCCAAAAGTTTGAGTTATTTCCAAAAACAAAAATAAAGGTGAAGTAATGCCTTGCTTCAGTGACAACTGTGGAAGGGGATTTCTTTTACTTAGGACAAGTTTAAAGAGATGCAAAGAGAAGTCTCCCCAATATTAACACAGATAGCAAAAAAAATGGTGGTTTCAACCATCCCCTACCATCAAAAATAAAAGTTTTGTGCTAAAACTTCATAAGAAGATTTGCTGAATCAATTCACTGGAGGCATTCCAAAACACTCAGAAGATAATGAATTTATTTACAGACTTGAATAGTCATTGCAAGATCCTGCCAATCTCTTACTGTTCAGTTTCATTTCTTGCAAATTCTCTTGGAACATGATAAATGAATGTTTCTGCAATTTTACTACACAGGATGGAAAAAATCCAAAAAATACCTGGGAGTTACAGATTTAATACCTATCTAAAGGTGTGACCTCATTGTATGGTTGGTATCTACTGGCCACACAGCAGCAGTTGTAGAGAACCAGGAGAGGCAAAGCATACAGTTGTGGTGAAGTTTCTTAGGCAAGAACATCATTTTGCATTTGGTAGTGCCGTATTCTGCTGCAGCTTTATGCAAAAGAAATAAAAATAACTCCCACATTTACTTGAATGGTTGGCCGAGTTGTTTTTTTAGTGATTCAACTGGCGGATCGTCAAACAATGATGGGACCACTCCACACATGTCAGATTTTGGTCACAACCATTCATTTAAGCTGACAATTATTTAGCTTGTTAGCATTCATGAGCATGCTCTTGCTCTAACATGAATGGTCAAGATTGGGTAGATCTTGAAAAAAAATTCATTTGTATGTCCTTACATTCCTGGATATATTTTTCAGTACTTTTTACATGTTGCTATTGTGTAAGTATATAAAGACAATGAGCCTAAATTTAATAAAGCTCTCCAAGGCTGGGGAGGATACACTTTCATTAGTGAAGCCGAGTGATCCGGCAATCTTAGAATGGATTTCCTAAAAGTCATTTGGTATTTGTTAGCAAACGTTTTCGATCCTGGACCAGATCCATTCCAGGTTTTCTGGATCACCCGGCTTCACTGGTGAAAGTGTATCCTCTCTCTAGCCTTGGAGATCTTTATTAAATCAGGCCCAATGTCTGTCATGGAAATGAACTCCTTACAGCAAACAGACCTTATAAAAGAAGAAGTGACAACTACAGATGGTGCCATGTAGAATTCATCAAAACAAAATTCACCAGCTCTCCAAAATATGGGATTCCTGTTTTATAGGGAAATCAATGGTCAAAGCAACATAGTGACACACACACAGAGACCCTGTGTGGCCCCGAAACTTTGCTTTTCCTTCTTGTTGTTACAGTGCTTTCGCAATAAAACAGGAATCCTGTACTTTGGAGTGTTGCTGACTTCTGTTTTCATGAGCATAAAAAACACAAGTCTTTTGCAATACATGACCACATTAGATGTGGTAATGTTGGAAATCCTGTTAATTTGTAACTCCTCCTCTATTTATTCATTGCATTTCTTAAAGTTAAGCACAGGGGTTGATATTGCTGACAGTGTTTTGAAAATGCTAGGTAGCTGGCTGCTATATTTGCACCCTGGATTCAGTCATTTAAAGCTGAATTCCCACCTCTCCCTACAGTTCCTTCTAATTGGATTAAATTAATTGCTGGTTTAGCAAACATTAACCAACATAAAAAAAAATTACTTTTTGTTCACCAGGCAGCACAGTGGCTCAGTGGTTAGCACTCTGGCCTGGGTCCCAAGTTTGAATCTCGGCCAGGACACTATCTGAATGGAGTTTGCAAGTTCTCTCAGTTTTTGCGTGAGATTCCTCCCACATTACAAAAAAAACATGCAGTTAGATAATTTAGTTTGTGAGCCCCTTTGAGGGACAGTTAGTGACATTACTATGGACAGTACAGTGCTGTGTAATATGTCGGCGCTATATAAATACTGTAATGTAATGTAATAATAATAATGCTACACTCTTGAATCTTTTCTTTTCTATTAGGAAAAATAGTCTTTGGGTAAATAAAATAAAATTAAATCACCAACCCAGAATAAGCATGCAAATCCAGCAAGTTTTTTAGGGATGAGTGTCTCAGAGGACTAAAGCTTAGGTTTAGACGCTAGGTAACTGGCATGGAAGTCTCCATACTCTTTTTATGACATGTGTACAGTTACAGTGTTCCTCATTGTTCAATTGATCAATCTGAAGACTTTATTTATATATATGTTTATATCAATATTTTGGCCCAGAACTGAATAGTTATTTGCTGTAATTAACTTAGTAGTTAAACTGTCAAATGTTTCGTAATGCTCAACTATATGTATTGGGACACTGGAGTTCCCATCTGTCTTCCTTTTGCAATGCAGTTGGGTTATTCCCATTTAATTAATTTTTTGTATTCACATTAGCTGTTGTGTATGTACAGATGTGTTACAAAATATTCAGTATGCATTCATGTTGTATATATCACATACTGCCCCACACAGTATCATTTCTATCACTGTACATTACATAAATATCAGTATGTTATCTGTTTTGAAGTTAAACACTAAAATGTTAAATCAAACTTTGTGATCTTGACATTTATGTGATATATATTCCTTTTATGCAAAAATTCAACATTTAGTTGATATCTGCATAGTTTTGAGATTCTGACAAGTTGTGGTCAGGAATATTTAGTCAAATTCACATTTAGGTGAGCTTGGTGACCGCAGCCATTGATCATAGTAGTTTTCCCAAATATTTCTACGCACAATCCACTAGAACAACACTAGAAGAATTCCATGACATGAATAGAAATAATAACTTTAGCAGTCTTTTCAGGGTTTGGGGAGATATTAAAATCATACATAGATGACTAGCAATTACAATCTGTAATACTACATGCATTACATAAAAACTGCATAAAAACTAGTTAACAGCTGAGTCAGTCAGCTTGGGCTTGGAGGAAAGACAGGGTTAGTTAACTGCAGCTTTAACAAGTCTTAACAACATAACTGCTGTGCGTCATTTAAACAGGAATGTCCTGTTCCTACACTTCCGTAATCATTCTCCATTCTGAACACCTCCCTGCTAAGCAAGATGACCTCTGTTTTGTGCCCCCAAATTAAGGTATGATATACCGTAATTACACATAACTTTTTGTTTTGTGCTAACTGGGGGCTATCTGTATGTAGAAAGATATTAGGTATCATTTACTTTAGTTGAAATACAGAAAAGGTTCAGGAATGAAATGGTATATACAGATAGTTTCTACAGTCTTCTAGTCCTAAAATCCAGGCATGATGACAGCTGTTAGGTGCATTGTCATTTTACTATTTATGGAACATTATCAGTTGTTCTATCCTGCAGCAATATCCTGTTTTATGATTGGAACATTGTATTCTATTCCTATTATTACATTTACATTTAAGTTTAACTTATTATTTAAAATTATTATCAATTTAAAATTAAATACATAACATGTATTTTATAAATGACTTTTTCAGACACAAAAAAGCCACCAGAGCAAAGTAATAGCATTTTTACAGCTACTATTTCTTAGGTGTATTATAAGTTACATTGTTTTTACCAGGAAATACTTACATAAATATTGTACTTAGGAATGTATGCTGAAAGTATGCTATCTTTAATCCAATTGCCAACAGTCAAAAATGGAATAGACTTGGACTTGGATTTATTCTAGCATTGTTATTACCTCCCATGGCACAAGAAGATATTGGAACAGTGGTGTAGAAGGATGGATGGTCACAGATCAGTTCCAAAGTCAATCAGTAATTAGCTCCCATGGCATGAGAAGATATCGGAACAGTGGTATAGCATGGATGGTCACATATAAGTACCAAAGTCAATAAATAATTGGCTCCCATGGCATGAGAAGATATCGGGATAGTGGTGTAGAAGAATGGATGGTCACAGATCAGTTCCAAAGTCAATCAGTAATTAGCTCCCATGGCAAGAGACGTTATCAGGACAGTGGCAAAGTATGGATAGTTTTTGATTAGTACTAAAGTCATTCAGTTATTTATGGCTCCCATGACATGAGAAAATTTCAGGATAGTGTTGTAAAAGGTTGGATGGTCACAGATTAGTACCAAAGTCAATCTAATATTAACTTCCATGGCATGAGAAGATATCGGAACAGTGGTATAGCATGGATGGTCACATATTAGTACCAAAGTCAATCAATAATTAGCTCCCAGGGCATAAAAAGATATCGGGACAGTGGTATAGAAGGATGAATGGTCGCAGATCAGTACCAAAGTCAATCAATAATTAGCTCCCATGACATTAGAAGATATCAGGACAGTGGTGTAGAAGGATGGATGGTAACAGATCAATTCCAAAGTCAATCTGTAATTAGCTCCTATGGCATGAGACAATATCAGGACAGTGGCATTGAATGGATGGTTATTGATTATTACCAAAGTCAATCTATTATCAGCTTCCATGACATGAGAAGATATCGGAAAAGTGGTATAGCATGGATGGTCACAGATTAGTACTAAAGTCAATCAATAATTAGCTCCCATGGCATAAAAAGATATTGGGACAGTGGTATAGAAAGATGGATGGTCACAGATTAGTACCAAAGTCAATCTATTAGCTCCCATGGCATGAGAAGATAGCAGAGCAGTGGTGTAAGGTCTCAGATCTTTTTCAGTTTTCAGTGGGTGATCCCAGATTGGTATTGTGTAGGCATCTGCAGAAGAAGAAGACTCTGTATAATTTACATATTGTTTACTGCTCCCCCAATAGCTTTTTTAATATATTTGAATCCCTGTATGTAAAATTGTTATATTCTTAAAGGTAAAGTTCTTCATAAACTTATAAGGCCTTTTTAGGACATTAGAAGCCAGCCTACCATTTTTACTTGTACAATATGCAATGTCTAATACAATGTGTAGCAGCAGAATTTTTCTACTTGCTCTCTACCATTTTTTTGCCTAGATATTGCTTTAGGGATGGTTACAATTCTGTTATTAGAGCTACACACATTCAGATGAAGCACCCTGGATTCAGAATGAGATAAGTGCCCGATGTTTGCATATTTGACCTGGTATGGGCTAGATTTTACAAATCTGCTTCTTTAAACTAAACTGTGTACACTACTATAAATATCAAAGGGAAAAAAAGAAGAAAAAAAAAAGAGGGGAAGGGGAAAAGGAAAAAGTAGAAAATGGCAGAAATACATAAAAGTATCAATCTCTATTTAAACATAGTTCAGACATTAATTGCACATTACAAAAAGATTGTCCTATGTGGTCATCATGGACAATACATCAAATGCTAAGAGATCAACTATCAATAACAGAGCTTGCATTCCCGACACATTTCGCAGATGAAACCACTTCCTCAAGGGAAAGATAGCAAAACAGAATAATTCTAATTATACAAAACAGAATACCAAGAATTTCTTTTGGTGCATTTTATTTATATATACATC
>NC_092864.1:63231152-63235940 GCF_032062135.1 Pyxicephalus adspersus
AGGCATGAGATCAGGTGACATAGGTTGGAAAACAACTTGCCTATCTCACTGCGCATGCGTGGGATCGCCAATTTTTTTCCCTTTTCACAAAAAGGCTCTGAGATGCTCGGGCATGAGCAGAAGGAGCACCCAAGAGCCTCTCGAGATGCATGACATAGGTATCCCGGGAGGCTTTGCGATCCCATTCATTCTTTTTTTAGAGGCAGTGCTGCACCCTTTTTAAAAAAATAAAAGGGTGTTGCACTTAAAAGCAAACAGAATTTGTTTTGCCTTATATAGAATGGTTGTCTACCCTTTTATGTAAAGTGAATTTTTTGAGTTTGGGTACGTCTATATTACACAACACTGCTACACATAGTAATTGAATACCATGCATTGTGGTGTGCTGCATTACCAAAAATGCTACAGGTGCCAGGTTATATCTTTTGAATGGGATGCCTTAGGCAAAGCTCATTAATGCTCAACTTAACGGACATTTAAGTGCATGCATTAAATAAATTGCAACTGATCAACTTGGTGTTAATGGGGTCTTACTATCTTCTCCCAAAATTTGAACTAATTTCATTCTGGGTTCTGAAACATTCATGAACTTTCTAGGACTATGTAGAAATGTTATTATTAGAAGTAAATCTGAAATACAGGCAAAGATAAAAATATGTAGTTCATCACTAACAGATGAGTCAAAATCAAAACTAGACTTTGAAAATCATGACCCCTTTCAGGCTTTACCCATGATAAACAAATTAGGTTGACCAGAAATTACACTTACAATGCAATAAGTAAGACAGCTTACTTGTCACCTCCACAAACCCGGCCTCATTTAGAAACCACTTTGCATAAAACATTGCAACCAGTCCTTAACAAGAAACCCAATAATAATTATTCAAATACTGCCAGAACACAAGTCTGCAGTATATTCTACATTCATTCTCTAGAAATGGGTTGCCCAACAGATGGATTTAGTTCTACCTGAAGTTCCCAAAGTCAATGCAAGTAGATCACGGAGCCCTGCCTTTCAAAATAAACTCTACCGCACACAGGAGTTATTAAGTCCAAGTTTTTATTGTCGATAAATATTTTTGACTTGGTCATTTTAAAAGTAGCTTGCAAGCCAAAAAGTGTGGGCACAACTGCTCTAGAGCAACAAAATGCTGACAAACGTTTTTTCTACTGTCACCCTACCAAACATTCCACAAATTTAACAGGATCTACTAGAAGCAAAAATCACCCATAATAAATGCTTTTAATTTACTTGCTTTTAATTTGCTTTTAACCCAGCAAGCAACCAAAATTCACACCCAGCTTCTGTTACCACCTAGTTAGTACTTTAGGTAGTGTGCTAAACGGGAACTCATTGGGCTATGACTCCCTAACTGCAGCAGTGGAGGACACCTACTTGTCTGTCTAGTGACCTATATTCCTTCTTTCTTACCACTTAAATTTAGGACTACCAACCCTAAACTTAAAAGGTAATATTGGATATATCCTTGAAAACCAAACAAGTCATAACCTTTACACATGCTATCCACGTAACAAAAAGTAATAAATAGCTTCCTTGCTGGTAAAAATAATAAAAAATGCAATTCCCTTTTGTGGGAATATATTTTTTAAATCCTACAAAAATGGGGCTTTGGTGCAAACTTTACATTGTGGGTCCATGATAATTACATGCACTTATAAAATACTTAGATATCACTTGATCTGTTTCCTATTCTCACCAACACACACCAATGCTTTGCAGATTACCCCATATGGTTCATTGTAACCCCTACTATATTAATACCGATGCTTCTTTCTACTTAACATATTTGTTTCCATTTCTGGATTTCTCTGCAGCTGACCCTTTTTGCTTAAGAAAAAACTGTACTTCTTGGCCCTCCCCACCTGCCTTCCTCCCACATTCTCCATCTCTTACAGAACATCCTCCTTTGTTTCATTTGAAGTCCCAAAAAGCCTAGGGTGACCCTTCGATGTCCTTAGAACAGGAAGTGTCGAGAATTTCGGCCATGTGTTACAAACTTCATGTCAAATCATGTCAAATATAGACATAAGAAATCAGGCAGGGCAAGCAGGGACACAACCAGATGAGTAGTTTAACAACGCTTTTACCCCTCCTTCCCTCCATCCAGGATGGATAAAGGATTTAACTGGAGTTAGGCTTTAATTTATTTCTTCCAATGCTGTAAACTGATAAATGCTGCTGCATAAATGTTTCTTTTACCACCAGAGCATCCTAAAGCCGCATGGAATATTCCTTTATCATGCATTGGAAACCTTTGAAGCCTGTTCTGGAATTCTAGGAGTCAGTAACAGCACTTGTACATGTAAACCATGTGGATAACAGTGGCAAACTGTGCATGTCATGGCATTTAAAGTATTACTAAACTCTATCACTTCCGTAATAAATCTTTAAATTTCTTTATTTTTAGAAGTGACTAAAGAGTTAGCAGGTGGTCCATGGAATCCCACTGTAGCCATGCATGCTGTAGGTAAAGGAGTGTATAGGCACCTTCACAAGCCAGGAAGTGCACTTTTTTTTTTAGGTAGGGTTTCCAATAAAAAGGTATGATTTTTTTACATTCTGGCTAGACACAATTAACTGAAAGATTGCCTAGGCACACTAAGGTTCACACCAGCGAGTTATGGTGACCTAAAGAAAAATAGGCATTTGAAAGGCACCACAGAGCAGCACAACACACTTTGTGCAATGTGGACCTCAACAAAAAAATGCAACAAGACTGTTTTTTTCTCTTGTTTTTAAGCCTGTAAATCTGAATGGGCTGCCAGGTCCATTTACAGCTTTGCATCATTATGTGTTAAAAAGGTGTGCACATAAACATGTGCTACATTAAGACAATTTGCTGCCAACACACTAAAAAAAAATCAGACCATGTACCATTCTGTGCAATGCAATGGACTACACAGCACAACAGTGCAAAATCAGATGTGGTGTGCTGCAGTGCACATGTGTTCTGTACATTTGGATGCAAATGCAATTAAGCTCAATTTAGCTATCTACCTTAAACTTAGGCTCCCAAAAATCTAAGGCGTTGGTGCGACACACCTTTCTAAAAAAAGCAGCAGGTTCAATTTTTCTGTTGTGGTGTAAAACATGTATGCACTAAATGCACCACTACAGACCACCATAGGCCTTAATCTTTCCAAAAAATGTTCCCTAAAGTAGCGAGTTCAGGAAATCCCCTGTACAGTGCTATGAATGCACACATTGTTTCCAAGTGGAATATCTGACTCATTTTCCTGTAATAGACACACAAACTGAAAGTAAAATTCCCAAACCTTCTGCCTTATTATCCCTTACTCCCTGAGGGTTAACAGGAATTCTAGCCACTGCAATCTAAAAAAAATACAACAAGGAAGAGGTTAATAATTGCCACTCCCATGTAAAGTCTACAGGAAGGAACCCAGAAAGGACAGTGTCAGCTTTTCAGCAGAATAAGCGCATTGAGGGTTAAAAATCTTCGGTATACCGGTGAGCATAGTGACTAATACATTGCTGGGGGTATCAGGAAATATTTCACATTTACAAATTTGTACCATACGACATATGTTCTTAACTACATAAACTATTCAGGAAGTAAACAAGTAAAAAAAAGTTTGCTGTAGTCAGTTGCAGAACAGACAACAGTGCCTTAGGAGCTGCTCTGTGACAATGCACTGCTGGATTTTTATTATTATTATTATTATTATTATTATTATTAATAAACAGGATTTATATAGCACCAACATAGTATGCAGCGCTGTGCATTAAATAGGGGTTGCAAATGACAGATACAGACAGTAAGTAACACAGGAGGAAAGGACCCTAATACTCATTTCATTTCTTATTGAGTGACTGGGGGTAGAAATAAATCACTTTTCTATCCATGACTTAAACAACCTCCTTGTCCGTTACAGGCAGGCTCATTCTTTGTAAACATGTACCTATAGTTACTTTAAATGTTATCTTGCCCCAGATGTGACAGGAAACCTCATCTTTGCTCATTTTCCTGTTTTTTAACTGACATATATAAGTAAACCCTTACAAGAGCTAGCAGTATATTATACTCAGGAAGTTACACCAATGAGGTATTTGTACTGCTGGAGTAGGTAATGTAAAAGTATATCTGAAAAAGCTGAGACTAAGAGTTACTTTAGGGAATAAAGGGACTGAAGGTGGGGTTAGGTTGAAGGGGGAGCATCTAGTAAGGATGACATGCAGATTTAACCAATGATAGGCAGATAATACCAACAACAGGAAAATATCAATGACATGCAGATAATACCACTGACAGGCAGATATTAAGTGGGTGCAGCTACTGTAAGAACCTGACTTTGACTTAATATTAACTCCTTGAAAGCAAAGTTAAAGCAGTGAAAAAGGGAAAGTCATCAGTGGAAGCCAATTAGGTAATAAAAACTCTGCAGGTAATAGCAGAGTAAAGTTGTATTTTTGTTTTTATTTATTCTGTTTCAATGTCTTGAAATGTTTATGAAACCTACCTTCCCACTGCACTGCTACTGATTTTAGTGCAGACCCCTTCTCAGTGCAGATCCCCTCCTCAGTGCAGATCTCCCCTCAGTGCAGACCCCCCTTTCAGTGCAGACCCCTCCTCAGTCCAGCCCTCCTCAGTGCAGATCTCCCTCAGTGCAGAGCCTGCCTCAGTGCAGACCCCTCCTCAGTGCAGATCCCCCCTCAGTGCAGACCCCTTCTCAGTGCAGACCCCTCCTCATTGCAGATCCCCCCTCAGTGCAGATCCCCCCTCAGTGCAGACCTCTCCTCAGTGAAGA
>NC_092864.1:63236203-63245471 GCF_032062135.1 Pyxicephalus adspersus
CAGACCCCTCCTAGGTGCAGATCACCCCTTAGTGCAGACCCCCCCCTTAGTGCAGTACCCCCCTCAGTGCAGTACCCCCCCAGTGCAGACCCCTCTCTGTGCAGAGCTCCTTGCAGAAGCAGCCAGTCACTTGTAAAATGACAGCAGACAGTAAAGATTTTCTACATCCTTGCTGAGCTCTGTATTACATGATGTTATCAGTCAGATCTCATGGAAGTGTTCCTTTCCTGCCTGTTGTTTTACAAGTCATTGCAACAATCACTGGCTGCATCTGGGCTCTGCTTCTGCTGGTGGTGAGGAGGGTTCCTATGGACCCTCCAGGACCTGGTTACAGCTGCCACTGGGATGAGAAGACATTGCAAGTTGGTAATCATTGTACCTATACCTAGTCCTACCCGCTGTTATTTGTGAAACCTTTACAAGCTGTAGTGTGTGTGTTGAGAAGGTGGAGCATGGGAGGGACAGACAGATGATGTCATGGAAAATTTTTTTTGTTTACTTTGTGGTTTGTTCATCACATGGTAACTGGATCTAACAATTGTTCTGTGCATCATGCACAATCTATTACTTGTATTTGAATGAACTTGTCCTAGAATACTAGACCAAGGAGGGCATTTTCCTAAACAAATTAGTGACCCAGTTTGTTGTACATTAGACTGCCTGCTTGTTCAGCAATGTATCAGGCAACAGGTTTACACACCCTACTCCTATATTTTTGGGCAAATAGGGGTAACAATTTGCAATGTTCCTGTATAAAACCAAATAAATACATTTTTCATTTTCAAAGCCCAGCTGAAGTTTTACAACTTTTTATTTCCTTATAGTTTTGTGCCTCTCCATGATATGCTTTGTGACTGATTTTTGCTTTTAAATACCCTCCGTGGAAACATTGCTGTTAGCCCTGACACTGTATTGTTTTGAGCTAGTTTAGCTAAGTAACTGCTCTCCCAATCACAAGTGTCGTTATACACATGTGCGTTGCAGAGAAAACTGATTATTGCTTATAGTGGGACTAACTCTAGTGCCTATAACCCTGTTTAGAAATCCTGCAGAACTGCTGTAACAGGGAAATAGTGATATGAAAATGTAGGTTGTTGGTGCAATGTCTTTCTGATTGTCTATCTATCATAAGCTGTAGGTTGTGATTGCCAGAAGATGGCTTCTATGGAAGTGCTTCTATGATAATACTGCTATGGTAGCCAGATGTCTGTAGAAAATTTCACCCAAAGCCAATAAATAAAAGCATAGTTAGGTTGGAGGGAATTACTTTTACATGGTTATGCTTGCTTTTAAATCATATTCAGGGAAGGCAAATACATCTGAAAACTGAGAAATGATACTTTCATGCTCATAATCATGTAACAAAAGGATGCGGTCTCACCCATAAATGGAGGAAATGGGTCAATGAATCACAATGTTATAAAAAAACTTCTGATGTTAGCTTTATTATTTTACAGACAGTGGCAGACCTAAAATTGAAATAGACTGCACACATTGTGGGGATTACCTCCAAATGCACTAGCTGTAGGGAGGTACTTCAGATTTTAAATTCAATTTCAGGGCGGTCCGCCCACTTTTATTTATTTCTTTCCCTCACAGGGGTTCACATGGCAAAAAAATGGCTTTCTCGCCATTGGTCCCACAGACTTCAACTTTCGAAGACCTGCTAGGCTTTCCCAGGAAACAGGCTCCACAGTCTTTGCAGCTGGCCCACCTGGCCTTATGTTGCAACTTTCCCCAGTGTAAAAGCAGGCTCCTTTTTATCAATGGCCAGGTGCTCCCAAGCCATTGCCAGTTTGTGGCCTGAAAAAGCAGAAGAGTGCCTGGCTCACCCATTCCTTCCCGGACACTCCGGGCCTGGATCCCAAATAAAAAACTGCAAATATACAGCAATACACCTTTTTACAGCCTTATCTCGAAGCCCATATTACTCTTTTCCAAATGAATTGAGGTACTGTACATGATGCCAAATATCTTCCAAATTTGGGATCACATTATCAATTCCACCACACATATAATTGCCAAATAATAAAAAAAAACCATCCAAAAACAAAAAAGACTAAATGAAACAAGCCAAGTGAAATTACCCTAAATATGTATCATGAACAATGTAGAATGTAGTAAGTATAATTGTGAATAATAAAATCTGAAGAATTTAGCACCACTAACTGTCACCCCATACAAGTTAATGATATACAAAAAAATACAAATTTCAGTAGCTAAAAACAACTCAACAGAAAGTCAAAGCACACAGTCCGAATACACCTAAAAGTCATACTGATGTTGGTTTGTTTCTGAAGCTTATGCCCATCAAGCCCATGGTAAACCAGAGTAATCCAGGAATTAGAAAAATACAGAAGACATTGGAAATAAGACAACATTTTTTATAGATAGTAAAACAATTATAAACAATCAATAAGCCCTGTTTTACATTTGATTTTAGAAATCTTTGGGTTGGATTTATTAAAACTCTCTGGGAGTACCTGATGATCTAGCAAATGTAGAATGGATTTCTTAAAAATCATTTGCTATAAGTTGGCAATTTTTTCATTTAGATCCATTCGAGGTTTGCTGGATCACCCAAGTTCTCCCATGATCGTCTATCTTCTCCAGCCCCGGAGAGCTTTAATAAATCAGGCCCATCGCCTAAGTGGCCCTTGGATCAGTTTTTAATTTAGCTATTCACACAGCACAGCTTACGCTTCTGGAAAATCCCTCTGCTATTGTAGGCAAATGTACAGTGGTTTCCAACTTCTCATATTAAAACGAATATGAGAAATAAGGTAAAAGCAATTAGCTGCTGTACACTATTTAGTGAAACCAACTAAATTCCATCGAGACTTTGCCTTAAACCTTCTACAGCAAAATCTTTTGGGATTTCCCACATCATAATATTTATGAGTACATTTGCCGTTCTTACCTTATCGAGGGGTCACTTATTCGTGAAGGACGGTAATATGAGGATCGTAATACCGCTGCTTCTTGCAGAGTGCCGGTTCCAGATCTGGTAAATACTCATAACTACTAATTTTACTGTATCTTCTAAACATTATCCTGCAAATATTACTGAGCAGTTTGTGGACGTTTTGTACAATACAGTTATGTATTGAAATCGTGTTTTATTCAGTAAAACTTGAATGTTGGTATAGAAGTGTGCTGGCTATAATTGTAACCAGTACTAATTTCAGTTATTCTCTTGTGCTTACCTTAGATCCTTCTGCTTGACCCCAAACTCCAGGTGATTGGTATAAAGAGATAGTTTTCTGCCTCTGAATTTTTTCTTTCTTTTTTTTTATCTTCTTCAGGGGTGAAGTGTTATTGGTTCCTGTTGGCACTTACTAAGCTTTTGTACTTGTTTTTGGAATTTATTGACCCTTTTAGGCCCTATTCACATTACATGCACATTAATTGCAATTATTAATTGTTTTGGTTGTAACAGTCTGCAGTCAGCAGCTCTTTGATTTGATTGGCTACTAAACTCAGCACAACACACACATATTCAGTGCATGTTGCATGTTTTAGTGTACAATGTATTGACACACATTATTGGGCAGTGAATAGCAGTACATTCTTAAGGTGCATTTGGAGTGCCATTAATAATGAACAACCATACAGCAAACCAACAAATATATTGTGCATTAATGCATTCCACTAATATAAACAAGCCCTGAGTCAGTGCAGTCAGAGGTACCCCACCCTATCCTCGCTCATATGGCTGCTACTTTCAGTTAGAGTCACAAAGCAGGTAGCTAAAGAATTTTATTTTTGGTATAAAAGCATCTTCTAAGTTTCTGTAAAAAATCTTTACAAATTAGGTAAAAAAGAACAAAAACAAAATAAAGTATAATACAAACTTAAAAATTAAAAAAAAAAATAACAATGACCAAATATTCAACACTAAAGACATGAAATGATTACATCATTTCATTTTTGCATCAGGTTACCCCTCCAGCATGTTTTAGGTTAGCTGGGAATTTAAGAAAATAGATTTCTGTACCATTTCAATTTGTATTAGATATTTCCAGTTTTGCACTTTATACTATAGATAGTTAACATAGTTACATAGTAAGTCGGGTTGAAAAAAGACATAAGTCCATCAAGTTCAAGTAGGAAAATAACCATATCCCAGATAAAAAAAACCATATGGACATAGTTGATCCAAAGGAAGGCAAAAAAACCCTGGTACATTTTGCTCCAACGAGTACTAGGGTAGAGGTGCAGAGACTTAGCATATTACTCATAACTTAATTTCTTGGCAAGTTCTGCTCTCATTTGTTCAAAATCTTCATCATCCTTCCTATACACACATCCCTAGGTCAGAGCAAGTTGAGGAGACACTTGCTTATTTTGAGAACATAACCTAATAAGGATCATTTGGCACTGTTAATAAGGATTCAGTATTTTCTGGATTGTTAAAGAATGTGCTTTTGGAAAGCTTATGGCACATTAACATCTTAGAGGCCTATTTACATGTGATGTGACTAATTTGTTTAGTCTTAAGATTTAATTACTAGTGAAAACCTAGGATAGGTATTTGTATTCATCACATCATAATAATTGTATCCATTGTTTGCATCTGAATCAGAAAAAGGGAATTCCCGGATTCCTTAATAGTTGTAAATGTCACCTTCCCAAGAAATTGGTACAAACTGAGCATGAAGCTATATATAACCATTTTTTTGACAATCTTGCTATATGTGAATGAATACCAGGGACAGAAAACAGTAATTGTTTTTATTCTAAGGCAATATATAAACTAAAGTTAAATTTTTTTTTTTCTTTTTGGAGTAGAGTAGGTAATGGTGAAAACATGAAATGTTTTTGTCCCACTGAGATTTCCCCATTAGCCAATACCTTGTAGAAACATTAGACCAATAGACCATGGAAACATTAGAAAATTAGGGAATCTCTCCACAGTGTCCCTATTAACTTTCCCTCTGGCAACAACCTAAAATCTTGGTTTCTCAAACATTTTCAGTTCCTCTGAGAGTGGTTGCCAGGAAAAAAAAAAAAAAAAAATTACGGGATACTACTCATTCTCTTCACTACTAATGTACAGGTTTTGCCTTTAGATATTGTGTAAATTCATTTAGCATGTATCATTACACTTTTCCCAGTTTTGGAACTGTAGGATTGGAATTAATCTTTTGCTGGATCTTTATTTCTGTTCTGGGTCAACTCTGATCTTTCCTCCAAGCTTGGGCCAGATGGGCTCATTCCACCTTGACTATAAACCGAGTGTCTAGGATCCTGCCTTATGATGTTTCATGGATTCCTACAGACAATCTAATAAATGTAGCATAAAAGTGCTACAACAATATCTATAATCCATTTGTTTTTGTTTTATTTTTCATACTTCACCAGTCAATGTACAACTGTGTATTATATTCAGCAAAATAGTGCTCATCTTCTCTCAAAAAACTAGAAAGTATTTGTATATTTTTATAAGGTAGCTATAAGTAGAAATGGAGTATGCAAATCATACTTAGTATCTGGTTTTACATCCTTTGTGAGGTTTTATGTGTCTTTCCCATTTCTCTGTCATACTCACATGTCACTGTATTTCATAGTCACATGAACATGATAAACTTTTTTAACATTTTCCCCAGTGTGGCAGTACTGTATCTATCCTATCTTATGTAGCATAGATTGCAAATTCGTGTATATCCATTTTGGTGTAAGCACAAACCAAGGGCCTCAATACAGCAAATGTGTATCCCATTTCCTTTTCTTAAAAATAGGATCTACAATAAGTTGAATTTGCCAGGTGTAAATGTTACCCCTTCTGGAGTTTGGCACAAATGTATGGGGTATTTTGGACCCCACGGTCTTTTAGAATGACATACAGTTCTTTATGTATTACTACATGATATCAGGTACATAGGGCTTCTTGTGTGACCCTGTGCTGTAATATCAGTCATGATCTTTCTAACTTTTGTTTTAAAATGACTCTTTTTATTTTCTGGTGACATGTCAGCTGAAAATACCTGTTTATTGAAGATTTATGGTGCTGCTTTTCTATAGTCTCCTACAAGACACATACCATAGAGATAAGCACTGTAGACAGAAATTGATTTCACCAATACAGTCATTTCTGTAGGGCTTTGAAGTCTTGGTAGTATAAGCTCTTCAAGGTGATATTTGATTGAACCCTGACGCTTCCTGTCTTCAACTTTCTAGGATATTTAATACTGTGAATACTGTTGGCTATCAAAATAGTAAAATTGGTTACAAACCTGGGTCTTGGAAAGGAACGAACAGGAGAGGATATTATTAACACATTACATTTTCCTTTAATTGTTCTTTCCATTGTTAATACATGGAGCAATATATAAAATAGTAGGAACCAGAAGTAAATAGTAAATGAACCAGGAGGAGTATGCTAATGGTACCACTGCTGTAGACCACAGTTTTTAAAGAATGCTGTATTCCTGAATGGCCAAACAGCTGTAAGTGTAGCATAAAGTTCTGTGCTTTTCATGAAGCTATTAAGCTTTCCATATGACCCCATGATACAAGCATCAGTAATATTAGAGAACCCTAGGAAACAAAGGGCATTAGGCTCCGTACACATGTTCAAATGACTGACGACTGAACGAGTGCTGTTCTGCTCTATGGAAGGGGGAGAATGGTGGAGCAGCACCTTGCTGTGCTCTCTCCCCTTCCCTTCCATTATGATCGTTCGCCAGGACAGATCCATGAACGACGAACGCTGTACACACGCCAGATTCTCATCCAATATCAGCCCTGAGGCCGATTGTTAGACAAGAATCATCTGACGTGTGTATGTAGCCTTACATTTGTCCTTGCTGTTAAAGAATACAGTATATCATGGCAAAATGTATAAATAACAAATTCTGTTACCACTACCGAACTAGCAAAACATTCCCGATAATACCTTCAGTCCTTAGCCAGTCCATCTGACATGAAATTATATACAAATGTGAAACTGCAAACTAGCATGTGCTAAATTTATATTTTATTTCAAAGATCAACATTGATGTAGATGCCCAGGCAAGCTTTGTTTTTACCTCCTTGTACATGTCACATGTGTAAATCAATTTGCTGTACGTTAAAATTGTATATTAAAATGGATAGAAAAGTTTTAATTTTATTTTTTAACCTGTAGTATTTTGATCGATAAGTTGTGAATCCCCCCTCCCCCAATACTTAAAGAGGAACTAAACTCAAAACGGAAAAAAATGCACTTACATTCAATCCCACAGGGCAGTTCGATCCCTCCAGGGGTGTCTGGCTACTGGTTCCGCGTCATCCCGGAGCCAGCGCTCTGGACGCCGCCATCTTCTGCTTTTCTTCCTGTTCTTCTTCCTGTGTCACCCAACCCAGATGCGAGATTGGGTGACGTAGGATGAAAAAAACTGTGCATGCGTGAGATCAGCAAATTTTTATTTTTGGGTAAAAAGGCTCCTTCTGGGAATGCCCAAGATCTGAGTGGCCTGACATAGGTATCCCGGGAGGTTTTGCCCTCCCATACATTCTCAACCGCCTAGGCGATCGAGAATTAGGGGGCGGTGCTGCACCCTTTTTTTTTTTAAAAAAAGGGTTTTGCACCTAAAAAAACAAAACAAAGAACAGAATTTTTAGGTACGCCTT
This sequence comes from Pyxicephalus adspersus, assembly GCF_032062135.1. Taxonomy (NCBI): domain Eukaryota; kingdom Metazoa; phylum Chordata; class Amphibia; order Anura; family Pyxicephalidae; genus Pyxicephalus; species Pyxicephalus adspersus. The sequence continues at coordinate 63,243,818 of NC_092864.1, forward strand.
AAGCAAGGGAGTTTTTCTAACTCTACAAAATGACTTCCACTTTCATTTCCCACGCTTGTACATTTTGAAATGGGTGCTTGTCAGCTTAAAAAGCATTGAGGGAAAGGTTTTACTTTCTGAATTTAAAGGACTTGCATTCTGTAAGAGATTGATTTTTGGTATCACCCTGTATAAAGAGAATAATGTGTCCAGCAATAAAGGATACCCAGAAGGTGAGTATGTAAAAATATTTTAATGTATTTTACAATAATATAATTTTAATGTGTGTATCCTGGGTAAAAGTTGTGTGAATTTTGTGTGAAAACATTTATAGAATAGACACCCTCCCCATATTATAAGGCAGTCAAACTTTCCTTGAGAAAACAGCAGACCTTTTGGTAAATAATCAGTACTTAAAAAAAATGTTACCTTTGCTGTGATGAAAATGTATGAAACAGTTTGGCACATTTGTGTTGATGGTTTATTTATTGAAATACAAATTTCAATGAAAGGAAATTACAAATACCTTTCCATTCATGCCATGTTACTATTCTGTTGCTATTTGGATGTTATTTTAGGTCACATGCACCAAGTTTACAGGAAAGGTAATGTGTCATTGCTTTACGTGATCAGGAAATGATATACAAAAATATGCACGTGGATTTCATAAATTACGCATTTTTTATGTCTGTTTTTTTGTAGATTGCCCCAAATGAAATATTTCCATGTTATATTCTGCATGCTGACTCTCCAGCACAGCAGGTCACTGTGATGAGCAGACACAGTGGTAATAATGCAACGCTTCTACAAATCGAGGAGGAATTGGAAACAGAAGACCGAGACATGATATTGTTTGCTTGTAGAGAAGTCACATGTCAGACTAATATTCGGGAGCTGCTAAGTGAAATAAATGGAATGGGATGCCAAGGAATAGCTGAAGTATTGTATCTGGTGAAAAGGTTTGATCTTCTGAAGAAATATTTAAAGATGACAAAAACTGAAGCTGAACAATTGATAAAGAAACAAAGGAGAATTATTTCAGAGTACAGGTAAATCTTTTCCGTGTCTTCATTTCATGGTATTATCAGCATAGTATTTTGTTATTAGAGTACAAACATGTATGAGGAGGTGAAATAAGGTTAATGGGTCACTAATGATATAATTCTATGATAAATGTAGTTAACAATTGTACACTCAAATCGTTACATGACGGTTGCTAGCTAACTTTGGCCAAACCTCCTTGTTACTTTAAACTGTAAAAAACTTGCAGTTGTTAGTATGGGAATATATTTTATATGTTACCAGCTGATTTCTTTCTCATGCTCTATCAGGGCATACCAGCCACAACTTTCTTCTTATCAGGTCACTCCCACACTTGTTGTAGGACACAAGATGTTCATAAGGGCACAGACAAGACTGTTTAAAATCCACATGTACATCCACAATGCATGTAATTAGTATTCCATTTTTTTTTAACATGCTAAAAAAGAATAACTCATAGGTGACTCTCTGGTGGAATAATAAGACAGCCCCACTATTCCTGCTACAGCCCCTGATTCCAGTACATCTCCAGACCATTGGCATTGGGATATGGAGATGTAAGGAGTGTTCTAAGTGTACAGTTTTAACCTTTACTTTTAAAGCTGGCAAACCTAAACAAAAACTTACTATATAT
>NC_092864.1:63245926-63271740 GCF_032062135.1 Pyxicephalus adspersus
ATATGTGCTCCGAAATCCATGCCGGAAAACTGAAGGATCCAGATTATTGAAGGCCGGGTTTTTTGAATGTCAAACTGTATTTACTATTTTTTTCTTTTCTTTGCAGTTATCTAATGGTAGACATCAATGGACAGTTGGATGAAGAAGATTTGCAATCACTTGTGTTTTTGTTAAAACCTCAATTAAGGAATGCAGGACATATTGGAAAGGTATGTACACCAACTACAGTGCTTATCTGTAGTCACCTTATTCACTCGACTATATAGCTAGATTCAAAGATTCATATTTGATGTGAATATACATATATTGTTAAAGATTGTTTCCAGTGGCAGTAGGAACAAATGAGCACTGAGAATGCTGTTCATTCTATGGAGTAGGGTAGACAAGCACAAGACTTTCCACTGCGTCATTCTACATGGTTGTTAGCTGATTCAGTCATTTAGTGATGCAGAAGGACAGATCACTGAGCAATGTTGGGAGGACATCTGTACAGATGTTAAAATGTCACCCAAGGCAATCACATATGCTTCTTCCGGCAATGAAAATCTAGTTTGTTTTACCATCATTGTTCTTATTTTTTTTAATGTTTTCCCTGAACAGGCACTGGTGCACTGGCCGTTATTGGATACATTAGAACTTGCATCCAATAAAAACCATGTTTTGTAATGTGTCCTTGAACCTTGACACTATTACATACACATCCTAATATATTATAGTGAGCTTAGCTTTGGGCACTAGATATAGTAGTGAATGCACATAGGACATTTGACTTTGTTTTTTTGGAGTTCCTGCCATTAATGAAAGTTAATGTTTCCCATCTACACATCACACTGCCTTGGTCACCTGGGTCATATCAAACACCATTATTTCATTTAATAAAACAAATATTGTCCCATCAACATGTTAAATGCATTATGTTATTATTCCCACAGACATTTCTGTGTTTTTTAACTGATCTGGAAAAAAATAACCTAATATCACCAGAGAACCTGGACTTGTTGGAACAAAGTTTTCAAACAATTCACAGAATTGACTTGAAGAATAAAATTCGCAAGTACAAACAAAAAGGTAAGAGATTTTCAATAGTTGGTTTTGGATGGAACTGTGACAATCTTCAGGTTTTTGGCTTTATATCTTTGTGCCTGTTACTCTTCTCTTGCTGACCCAGTGATTGTGAGCAGAAGAGGAAGCGTGGACGTTTTTAACCTTTACCTTTAGTACTTTTGAGAAAGAGACTATGTAGATCTGAAGTGCTGATTATCACATGACTTCACGTCAAGATTGCTTGTTTTTGGTCAGTAAACTCAGTTCCTTTTGTATGTTTGGTGTATGGTGTGTGAGAAGAGTTCAGCAGAGGATACTAGTAGAAAATTATGAGCCGAGTGATATCCTGGCAAAAGGTATTTTTGTATTAGCGGTATTTTCCCCAAAACATGTATTAAATACAGGCTTAGAGCAGAAATATATAGGTGCATACATGTATGAAACCTAAAATGCTTAAATAAATGTCTATATTTTAGGTCATACTGGAAATGTCACCCATTACATCAGTGGATTTGCGGTGCCTTCATCAGTTCCTGTTAACCAAGTATCTTCCTCATTTGTAAGTAATTTATTTGTATAAAAGAGCTAGGGAACACAATATACATTTTCAGATAAAGCCTATGCTTTGAGATTATTTATATGTATGATATCCATTGGGGTATACCTATCTGTCCACTTTATTAGTGGTTCTATATCTAATATCCAATCATCCAATGACTTGGCTGCAACTTAGTGCCTTTAGGCATGTAGACGCTGTCAGGACAATCTGCTGAAGTTCAAATCGATCATCAAAGTGGGGGTAAACGGTGATTTAAGTGACCTTGAACATGACATGGTTAGTGCCCTACAGGCTGATCTGCTAAAATCTCTATGGTTGCATTCCTGTCAGTGAAGAACAAGCACCTATGGCTGCAATACTCATGGATATACAAAAATCTCACAAGAGGAGAGGCAATTGGAAAAGTGTGGCCAGGTCTGATGAGCCTCAATTCCTGCTGCAACGTTTGGATGGAGAAGTCAGAATTTGGGAATAACAACATGCAAGCATGGCTCCATCTTGTCTTGTATCCACAGTTAGGACTGGTGGTGGTGATAGTTTATTGGTATGGAGGATACTATCACTAGATCGTAATCCAATAGAGCACCTCTGGGATGTGGTGGACCATCCATTTGATCATATGCAACTGAGAAATCTGCAGCAACTGCACCCTACCATCATGTCATTATGGACCACAATGTTTTCAGCACCTTGTTGAATCTATGCCTCATAGAATTATGGCAGTTCGGAAGGCAAGGGAGTCCAACCCAGGACTAGTAAAGTATACCTTACAATAACAAGTTCTCTAAAGCGAAACTAAACCCCTATATCCCCGGAGGATGGTGCCATCTTAGCTTCAATTCATATCTACAGTTGCCGAGATTCCACACAAGTGACCAGATATGACGCTGCCAGAGGCTTGCTTTGAATCTGGCATAAACTTCATATGAACTAGTAGGCAGAATGTATATGAAACAACGGCAGAAGACAGCATTAGTATCCTACAGCTTTAGTTTTTTTTTCAGGGGAATGTTTATTCTGTGGATTAGTTCTTTTTAAATATTTAAGGGCCCTTTTGGACCTGCAGAGTCAAACCCTGCGGCTAACAGCCTCCTGTCAAACAGCAAACTGTTGCTGTGTGCCTAGGAGAGGAAAATCACATTACAGGCAACACAGTTTGCCACAGCTGTGTGGAAAAAAGGTTTCCAACCACTCCTATTCACTTGAATCGGAGAGGCTAGGACCGCCGCTGACTCACCGTAAATCTAAAATTATCCTAATAGCAAAACATAGCTTCATCTGAAACGGGCTTGGTTTACAAAGACAATACACTAGGGTAAGGAAAATATATGTCATATATGTAAGAAAAATATGAGTCATATAGCTGAAAATATCATGAGATGCTAGGTTTGCTTAAAGCTTTAGGGATAAGGACTATTGGGGTTAATTAATATGCACTTATTTACCCCTAATGTATTTGTATTTCAGAAACCTTACATACACAATGGACATAAAGGTAAATATTGCATAATTGTTTGATTGGCATTTGTTATATTGTATTATAGTACACAATTTATACATTTAATAGTTAAAAAGATAACGATTGCTATTGTTTTTAATATAGACACATTAAATCCCTCCAAGGCTAGAGAGGATAAACTTTCATCAGTGAAGCTTGGTGATCTAGCAAACCTGGAATGGATTTCCTAAAAGACATTAGCTTTTTGTTAGCAAATGTTTTCAATTCTGAACCAGATCCATTCCAGGTTTTCTGGATCACCCAGCTTCACTGATGAAAGTGTATCCTCTCCAGCCTTGTAGAGCTTTAATAAATCAGGTCCAGTATCACTGTGCTTTGGTGGATAGCTGCTTCTAGGCAGAATTGCCAAACAAAATTCCATCAGCATATGCCGTTGCTGGCAAATTCAATCTGTCAAAATGACAGCTAGGGCTTCGGAAGACTGAGAAATATAATGTAACAACATTTTGTTACATTGTATTTAGTCGTTCTATGTATGTGCAAATTCAAGGAATTTCCATAATCAGCATATTCCATCTGTTAGGGCAACTATCTATAAATAAAAAAGGGGGAGCTTAATATGACACTTTTAAAGTAAACACTCATGAAAATGTGTTTTATTGTGTATTTTTATTGTGTATGGATTATTTTGTTCTACCTCAATATCATGAATTTTCTAAGTATGTTAAACCCCACATCTAATCCACTTTAATTCCAGATGGTAACACTGTAAAAATCCTATCTATGCTCACTGAACTAAATGATTCAGGATTCTGCCTAAAATTTACAAATGAAAATGCATTGCTATAGTGTGATATATCTCTCTTGTTATTTCTAGATTCAATCCCAGTGCAGGAAAGCAGTTCTTTTATACAGGTATTGTATTACTATTATTATTATCTTGTATTTATATGAGCCAACATATTAAGCAGTGCTTTACAAAATTAATTTGTGCTATAGGGACCTACTACGGCTAAGCTCCTAGCCACCATGCTGCCCTTTACTAGCTGCCTACTTTTACATACTTTGTTTTTTTGTGAGGGAACATAGATACAACATTTTCACAATAAGTTACCAGGTACGGGGGTTTTAAGCAAAAATCTATTATGTAAATCCATTATGATCCCCATTTCTCAAACTATAGTCTTCTTGGCTACTAGGGAAATTATCATCAGGAGTTTGGTACAACCGTTTGTGATTCTTGTTGGCTTCAGGGGGCTCTGCCCAATTTTTATTAACAAAAAACATTCACAGAAAGCAAATTCCAAGGTTTTCCCTGGCCAAGTGTCAAAGTCATCTCAGCATGACTGGAAAAACACAATATTTTAGTCTCCTGGCTCTCTCTTTATTGGTCACAGGACACTCCGGCCGGGATCCCAAATAAAAAACTGTAAATATACAGCCCAACATTTAAATACAGCCTTATCCAGGTCCCATTTTCTCTTTTACATGTGAAATTGAAGAAAACATAATGACATCACTTCCAAAACTGGCATTTCAATTCTTGTTTTATTAATATTTAATAACTAATATATATATATATATCTATATATAGATATATATATACTCAGGTTAAAACAGAGCTTCACACATAGGGCCCATCTGACATAATATTTATAAAAATATCCCTCTTAAAGTTATACTGAAAGATAAATAATAGGTAGTGATGGGCTGACCCTGGCAGGTGACCTGAGATTACCTGAGGCATGGAATCTAATCTAATGATGGGCCAGTGACCTTAGTGGCCACCAGACTACTTTGCTGCAAGTAAGTTACCAGGTCATGGTCCCCAGGCTCTCCCCAAAAGAGGCAATGGAGATTAGACAGCTTTATTGTAGGTGTAGGGGAACAAGGCAAGTACAGACAAAGTTGTGCAACCAAGTTAGGAAAGGCGGCATTAGAGACAAGGTCAGGGTGAGGACTTGGTAAGAATCTGGAAAATCAGACTGGGAGAACACTGGACAGGATAGCAGGTAACCTGCACCAGAATTGAAGAGACTCTAAATAGCCCTTGTAAATGCGCGTTTGGTGTGTTTGCTTGCACACATTTGTTCTTGCACACATCTGTGCACATCCTCTCACTTGCACATGCATAAAGGAGTGTGAGCATGCATAAAGCCTTGTGCATGGTCACTGCACATTCTTATGAGCAGCTGCTGAGGAGTCTGCAGTGGGTAAGAAGGAAGACGTGCTATTTTAGCATATAATAAAGCACAACCAAACTGAAAATGAAAAGGGCATTGAAAATGTTTTTTTTTATCTAAGGCCAAATTTGTTTCGTTCTTAGTTTGTGGGTGACAAATACCTTTGAAATACAAAATATTTAATACGAAACAGAAACTTTGTTTTATGCAGTGCATACTAGTTTAAAAGTATCTTGCTTGCTGTGCCTAGCTCTAGATTTTCTTACTCGTAGTTAATTATTATTTCTTTCGTTTGATCCAGTATCTTAATCAGGCTTTACATACTAGGGGCTTTCCCATTCCTTGTGTCAATTTTACACACAAGTTTCTGTTTTCGTTTCTTTTTCTCATTCTGACAAATGAACATTGATTACTAGCTTAGCACCATAGTTTAGTTTAGTTTGATTTAGGTGCAGAGCACTTTTTTATAAGTTAATTACTTTAATTGTGTTTTAAATACATGAAATCCATGTTTACTGCCTATTCTGCCTATTTTTCATTTAAATCTGTATAGTTGCACATACCAAAGTATGGTAGAAATATTTAAATATACTAAATAAATCTTTGCTTATAATTATTACAGTAGATCTCTAGTTAAAGCTAACTCTACCTAAATAATCGATATGTGGAGAGAAACGGGATTTTAACGGCATATATAAAACTCTTAAAATATTTTATTGGTACATCATATTCAAATGTAAAGTAGGAGGCATTCATTTTTGCAGTGTCCCAGAATGGGAACCACTGTGTCCCTATATTACAATATACAGACATACATCCACTTTTACATAAAAGTATCAACATAAATACATAGTTGAAACATTATAGCAAGAGTTTTATATATGCCGGTAAAGTCCAGTTTCTCTGCACATTTGGATCTGGTCTATATTTGGGATGTGGCATATGGGCATTTAATGCAATATATTGAATGTTCACCAACCAGTGAACCCTTTATTTACCTCTACCTAAATAATAAAAAAACATTTTTTTAATTACCTTAAGGAAAGGCTAGAACCGCCTCAAACTTTTTAAAAACTGTATACTCCTAGAGGTTTGGCCTTCTTGCTCCACTACAAGCCTCCACCTTTCAGGGTTTGTGGGCAATATTGGCTTTTTTATTTGGGTAATGCCAAAAGTCTCTGGAAGTTGCACTCCCCACTCTTTTAGGTACAGTGCTCATTCAGTCTTTTGTCATTGGAAAGGATTGTGAAAGATCTCATCCAACGACAAATATTGAACGTGTGTATGTAGCCTTAGTCCTCCTTTCGCCTCTCTTTCCCCCTCCCATTTTCCTTTTCCACCTTTTTTCTACCTTATATCTAATGTCCCATCTAAATATCTGTCATTTTGCTTATGGACCTGTTTATTTCTCCATGTCTTGGTAATCCCATTTTCTGAAATGTAGGGGTACCAGTATGAGTGTTTCTTTATTGCCCTTTGCTCTATTCCTCTAAAGAATAATCTCTGATTGTTATTCCTATCTTCACTGTAGCTGCCCTGTTTAGATTTGTCTTCCTGTTGGGACTGTTGTTTAAAAACACCTGCTATATATGTGAACAATCTTATAAGGGCTCGGGTAAATTTTTCTAGTATTTGAAGAATTATTTATGCAAGATTTTAGTTTACCTTGTGTAGTGTGAATGATATTGTAGGCTGAATTTTTCTGTTTGCTTTGTTACAGCCTGTCCAAACAAGATATGGTCCTGCTGCTGCAAAGGCTCCTCAATCGCAGGTAAAAGCAGATTTACTAAACCCCTTGTGCTCACAACTGTCATTAAAATCTCATCAAAACTTTACCACGTTAATGCCATTTCAAAAGTTGTTTTCACTCCTGATAGAGATTACAAGTTGCCCCGCTGACACACATTGTGCAAGGCGGGGCCCCAGTTGTCACTGTCAGAATGCTGGTACGGATAATGTACACCTAATGCTGGAGTAAGTGCATATAGGCAAGTGATTAAAAAAAGTGCTTTAGCACACTAAGGCCCTGATTTATGAAAGCTCTCCAAGGCTCGAGAGAATACACTTTCAGAAAGTGAACTGGGTGATCCAGAAAACATGGAATTGATTTTTAAAAATAATTTTCTATTTGAATCCTGGATCAGATCCATTCCAGGTTTGCTGGGTCACCCAGTTCATTTCTGAAGGTGTATTCTCTCCAGCCTTGGAGAGATTTCATAAATCAGGGTCCAAATATCACTTATTTGGAGTTTACATCTATTTTAAAATTTGCTAAGATACACATAGTATCTTTAACAAACAAACACATGCATTTACCCAAATGTGTTTGCATGCAAAATGCCCAGTTCAAAAACATTTCTATATTACCCGTGTCAATAAAAAAATCCAAAATGAAGATACCCACAATAGAGCCCTTGCACCTTTATTCAGTTCTAGTGCTGCAGCCTCTATCAGTCTTCTCAGCAATGTATGCAGTTTATCAAAAACCAGATCAAAAATGTACTAACTTGTATGAAAAGCTTTTGTTCCTTGCTGCAAGCCATGGTTCCATTCTGTGACCCCTACGAGCTAAATTATTGTCCTCCAAGGCAATTGTTTGTAATTATCTTGGCTGAAATCTTGTATCAGTACAACTGTCCCATGACATTAGTTTGCAAAACAACCAACAAAAACAACAACTTTTATTTTTCTAATAGAAAAGACACCCATTACATAGGTGATAATAACAATGTACAGTTCACATTTGTAAATTGATCACCAAGGATTGTTTCCAGTAACAAGGACTGTGCGTCTGTACTCAGCATTAAAGATTTATTTAGCTTTAAAGATTGACAAGGTTGGATGTTGAAACCGAGTTAGTAAGTTTTATTTTGGTTTTTGATCCTCTTAAATATCAGCTAATAGTTTATTGGTTGTGAGGACATCCTGAATTGCAGCAAACAAACTCAATTTGCAGACTTATCAAGGTTTTTAGTTGTTTATTGAGTTAACTGGTTTTGTTTACCTCTTATGTAATATTAAAGATTTTAATTTTTTACTTGAGTCTACTGGCTGTTAGATCAAAATTGAAAATATAAATTAATGAAACATGAATATTATTTTCCACAGGCAGAGGCAAATGATGACAGGTATCCAGTAAAAGCTAATCCAATGGGCTTCTGCTTGATCATTGACTGTGTTGGAAATGATTCAGGTAACATATTTTATTTTATAATGCATTGAATTAGTAGTAGTGACAAAATATTATTTAAATGTTTTAATGGAGTCTGGCATGTGATAAAAATACCCATTTAATTACAGGTCTTCCCTTTATTAGTGTAAGTGTTAACTACTCATTTTGCATGGGGAAGATGAATAGGAATATATATACTGTAACTATATATATATATATTTATATATATCCCTATTTTTTGTTTCTCTGACTCCTGTTGCTCTCCCTAGCTGCCTGGTAATCTGTTTGTAGGCGAGTCCTCATGTACAATGCATGAGTGCAAAGTAAAGGAACTTTAGGAAATTTGTCATGCAGAGCAGAGGATAACTGAAATAAAATGTATTACAAAAATTAATGCACACAAATATTGTCATATATATATTAAATACATTCAAAAATCACCTTTCAGTTCACCAGTTCAGCTGTAACCAAACATTCCTTATAATTATGAGCAATTGCTCTGCTTTAATAATAATCCTAACAGTTTTGCTGCAGAAGTAATAATATAAATGTGCTTCTGGATAGTGGTAGCAAATGATAGATTTTGTTTCTAGTTGTTACATATGATTTTTTTTTTGCCATTTTTTTATAGAAATGCTTGGAAGTTTATTTCGAGGAATGAATTTTGTTGTCAACATTCAAATGTATACAACAATTCAAGATGTAAAAAAGATACTGCAGGACATTGCTAACATGGAACAGCACCGACATTATAGTATTTTCATATGTATTCTAATCAGTCGGGGGGATACAGACTCTCTTTTTTTCACAGACGGAAACTCATCTGGTTTTTTATTGGAAAATATTAGGAATTTGTTCACTGGAATGTCATGTCCAAACCTGGTAGGAAAACCAAAACTCTTCTTTATACAAAACTATCTTACTGATAATTGTGAAATAGGACAAGGTGGGGGCCTTGTAGAAGCGGATGGTTCCCCCTGCAGTGAAACAGGCCAAGGGAGAAGGCAAAGCTATGTAAACATGCCCAATGAAGCTGACATATTTTGGAGTCATCATAAAACAAGTGAGCGGCAACTCCAGAGACTTTCAGGTTCCCCTTCTTTGTACCTGAAAACACTCAATGACTTATTAAGTAAAGAACTTAAAAGGTAAGTCTTAACACTAACATGTCAAATACTTTCTGTTCATATTTAAAGGTTTGAATAACATTTGTGTCTTCCACTGATTTGAAGTATGGCGCCATAAGGGCCATTGTCAATGTATTTTTGGCTAGTGTCAGTGGCATCAGTTTGGCATCATTTCCCATTTGGTGCATCTGGTTTTAATTGTGAGCTCATTACAAGAAGTAAGGGGCTTACTGGATTCCATGCAGAATTAACAGGTGAATGCAGCATGGGGAAAAGTTAATTTATTGCAGTGATGTAATGTGAGTGATTTTTGTAATATACTTCATAATCCTAAATAAGAAGTTAACAAAATGTATCTGTGTGCAATGGAAAGTGGTGTGTTTAATTAATGATAAAATAAAATAATAAAATAATTCACAAAAGTTGATGACGCTAGGAGGAACTAAGCTCAGTTTTGTTTTTAAGTTGTTCTTCTTCTCTGTTTTGGCTGCAGGAAATACCAAGACATTCTGGAGATTCACACAGAACTTAACAGAATTTTGTGCAGCAAACAAATGGGATGCCCAGTACTTCTGAAACATACTCTGACAAAAAAACTCTTTATTTACCCAGTCTGAAAAAGGAAAAGTTCTTCATCATACCTTGTAATAGGAAGCAAGTTGTGGATCCTCAGTTTCACATTGGACTTCATCATTTAAATTCTGTTGACCTTACCTCTCAACAAAGAAAAATTTTCATTCTTTTTTTCTGGATTTTTTTTGATATGGCATACAAAGGTAACAATAAATATATTTTTTGGTATTGCAATGTATGCATGTAAGAAACACAAGAATGCATCTAAAAAACAAGTTACCAGTGAATATTTCTGTTGTAGTATTGTATTTATTGTTCTTTAAAATAGACAGCTTCAGGTGCATATATGCAATTTACTATGTGTCCTGCTTCAGTCTTAACAGTGCAATAGGGACTTTAATTTGGCTCAGAATTGTAATGATTATATATGAAATGATTTTTATGTGATTGTCTTAAAATACTTTTATGTCCTAGTGACATTGAATTAGTTAATGTTTCTCCCTCATACCAAGTCTAAAACAGATATAGAATGGAGCACCGAATCAGTTTATGAAATAATTCACAATTTAATGTCTAAAAGCAACAAATACTCAGTCAACTGTCAGGTATCCTAGTAAAATAGTGTGACGAGATCATCCAACTCTTATTTCTAAGCTCCCTGAAGTAAGGAACAGGAGTCAGGAGTCACGGAGTGGCAGGAGAGCTGGTAAGGGTAGTCAGATGAGCTGGGCCAGTAGTGAGCAGAGTCAGGGCTGGCCAAGGTCAGTGCAAAAATAAAAGCAATATGTAGGGGCAGACAATCTTGGTTGGCAACAGGCATAAACATCAGGTGTAGTCAAAATCAGACTAAGCCAGCAGACAGTCAGGAAAGATCAGACGTTACCAGGTAATTTGCTGAATAACTCAGCAATGCCGCTAGGTCTACAGCAGGCTACAGCATCCCGGTGATCAGCCACAGGTGCATGTAAATACATCTACAGCAACAAGGAGACATTGGCTAGAGAGGAATAGAACTAATACTTAATTGAGAATATTGGAACTATTAAACAAAGAACAAGAGGACACTCTTTGCGTCTAAAGGAAAAGAAGTTTAAGCTCTGGATAAGGAAGGGATTCTTCACTGTAAGATCTGTGAAAATGTGGAATCGGCTCCCTCAGGAAGTAGTTTCAGCAACTACTATAGATTATTTAAGAAAAAGCTAGATGTTTTTTATAGAAGCACAGAATATAACTGGGGATTAAGGGTTTAAAGTAAAGATAACAGTGACTGTTGATCCAGGGAACATCAGATTGCCGCATGGAATCAGGAAGGAATTTTTTCCCCTGTTGAAGCAAATTGTATAGGGTTTTTTTTGCCTTCCTCTGGACCAGCTATGTCTTATAGGATTTTATATCTGGGATATGTTTATTTCCCTAGTGGTTGAACCTGGTGGACTTATGTCTTTTTTTAACCTAACCTACTATGTAACTATTGGAACAACTCTTGGTGCCAGTCCAACTGATGCACGCATATGCTCACCCATGGGTCACAGTCATGCACATACTAGACTATGTCAGCAAAAGCAATCTCACACACACCCGCGAGCTAGTGCTAAACGAAGCCTATACCCAGCCCCTGCGGAGGCCTGTGAACACTCATGGAACACACTGGGAGTGAATGTACATATCTTACATGCCAATGTCCTTGCCCAATGTGATACTACACCTCTCTGACAAAAACCCTAATTCCAAGTGTCCCTATACTTTGAGTAAAGATTTTGACCAGGTTTTAAATATTGCCTTGTAAAATGTATATAGTATCCATAGCTTCTGGCTTTGTAACCTATCTTTATAATGTTTCTATTATTCTAGTAGTATAGGAGCTGAAATAATCCTACTTTTAGGAATAATGAATTATTTATTTATCTAAATTATTTATAATACAATGAAAATGTACAAAAAAAGCACTGACATTACAATTGTGTTCCTGGGGAGGAGATGTGGGTTATATACAATTATCAGGGTTGTTTACAATTAACCAATTAATGGGGTTCAAAGTCAAAAACACTATTTTTCCCAAATCAAGCATTAAAATTTGTAAGTATGTAAGTAATATTATGCTGTGAAATGTTTTGAAAATATTCTTTTTTATATGTAATTGTAGATACATTAAAATGTAGAATTTTGCTTCTTATTGTATGATTAAAAATAATAGTGCTTTCATTCTACGTAGCTTTTTAGGCAGCTATATTTTTATATTACCAATACATTTTACATTCTTTACAAGAAATGATTTTGTTTTTTGCAATGGCAGGGTGATGCACTACTGTTGTCATTATTGGGGTAAAATTAGATGGGTCAATTGTTGGTAATGAATTTAATTATGTCCACATTTTTTTAGGTTTTTAAATGAATCCAATTTGTCTGGACATTTCAGTAATCATGTTTTCTCTTTTTTTTACCTTTATATAGATTTTTATTGTTAGTTTATTAAAGTACAGTTCTCATTCATTAGCAGATTTTACAAACCAAATAAAGGTGCCTCAAAATAGTACAATGTGTCTTAGGGCTTGTTCAGGTGGGTGATGGTTGCTTCCTCATAGATTGTGAACTACACCCGGGATTGAGATGCTAAGTGCAAGTAAAGGGAGGTGGTGGTAGGTGGCTCAGTACTGCCCGTAGGTGGCTCAGTACTGCCCACTGCCACCTGGGGGAAAATGCTGAAACACTGAATAATTAAGGATCAGAGCATTGCCTGGAACAGGTGAGTGGCTGGCAAGGTGCCAACTGCTGTTCCCACTGCTTGTATGAACCAGCCCTTAGGAGTTTATTTTTTAAACCTCCCTCAGCCATAACAGGATAATCCTAGGCTCAGAAGTATGCTACAGGGAAGGATTGATGATTTCTGTGTGAAGGTAATAATTCCTTTACCATGGTCTTACATTTCCTCTGTTGAGTCAAAACTACATTGCTACAACAAGCAGTGCTTAAACCGACATCATCAACATACTGTGGGTCATGTATAGTAACATAGAAAGTCTAATAAAAAAAAGTCCACAATTATCACCACTAATGATTAACTTGTTTATCTTTGTGTTGGATAGCATTGGATGGGAAGGGGCCTAGGTTGGGACTACTGTTTTGAATTATCTGTGTCCCATTGCTGAAAATGTTCTTAATTCCCTGTTCCAGTGACCCTGGCCAAAGCCATCACCTTTCCACCAAAGTTTTGTCAGAGATTACCATATAAATCATTATAGGAGATGATATTTAACGAAATATGAAAACTCAGTTTAGCTGTGTGGGCAAAATAAGAGGTAAGTGAAGACATATAGAGTTTGAGCAGGTTAGAAATATTTTATACGTGAAATAAAGTTGGAAAAGATTTAAAGTAACTGGACAAAGTGCTTTAAAAAAGGGTGTATGAGAAGTGACTTAAACTGGCTAAACACAGAATAAATAATGTAACAATATATCAAATAAAGCACCTGATCACAAATGAGACACACCAGATTAAATGTAATGTAAAATAATTTATGGTTAGACATATAAATGTCAATACAAAAAAATAGAAAAAAAATAGAAAAAATATTATAAGTTATATAAAAACTTAATTTCTGTTTATAGTGAAATTCTGTCTAGATTTTGTATGTCATTGCAATATATTCGCAAAAGGGAAAGCCTTCATAATTTTCTTTCTTTTTCATCTAGTATAATCTAATCTTTCTATTTGCTCCCTTTTGATGTGTAAATATAGTTTTGAAATTAGAACTCAGTACTACCTTTAATTTTGTAAATGCAAAATGTGGGCTATTAATCAGCTCCCCCTATGTTATGGAGATGATAAAGTGGGAAGATGTTCTGTTTTCCTAACATAGTTCCAGTCTTAATGTGACAGTATTAGTACCCGGAGTGTTTTCAGTGTAGAGACTGTATTATTGGCACAATCAGTAAGTGAAAAAAATTAACTATTTCTGCATCCAAATCTAAGGTTAGATTGTCAGTGAGGTTGTAGTGCAGTTATCACCTCCTAACGCCTATAAACCAGGTGCACATATGTGTGAAAGGCATAGTGAAAAGAAAAGTGTTCAGTTCTAAAACTTTCCTCTCTCTCTATTCTAGCTATAGCAACTTATACCTTAAGGTAAGTTCAAACCAACCTGTTTCACTGTGGTGCATTAAACACTAAGGTGCTGAGTTACGGTAGCCTTTTTTTATTGGGCTGCCTGATGCATCCCAGTGGACCCAAAGGATTACAGGCAGAATTCTAGATAGCACACCAAAATGTAAATTAGTGCAATGTTGCACTGCAGCATAAATGCACTGGGAAATGGGCTGGGGTTCTTCAGAATTAAAGGCATCAATCCAAAGTGTATGATACACATTACAGTACAGCACTGAAGTGAACAAGTCCTTAGTTTAACAAATGATCCAGGCCAGAAGTGGTGGCTTACAATTGCTGGGTGGTACTCCTATCTTCTTCAGGGCCAGCAGAGCCCTCCTATACAGTCCATGTGTGGCCTATTCTATATACTCTTAATGGCGGGTTAAGGACTATGTTCTCCTTTAAACATCACTGCAAACACAATTATGGTAAATGATGCTCTGTTTATGGGATTTAAACAGGTGTTTCAACTCCAGTGATTTTGTCTTTTGTTTTTTGTGCTGCAAATATCTTTCATTTGCTCATTTGAATAAGCTAGATACCATCAGGTATATTAATACAATTATATAATACTATGGGGTGTCCTAAGTTAGTCAAAGTTCAATAATTGCTTTTTAGTGATAACATTTATAGTGTAAATTAAAAAAATTCTGTATATTATATAAAACACAACAGTAATTTACATGTCCAGAATTAGTTACTCTATTAATCAGATTAGTCACTCCAATAATTATTCTTTGTGTACAATAAATCAATACAAAACTCCCGCTGTCCCTATTACCCTCTAGGTCTCAATAAATATTCTGCATGCTTTGACAGACATGGATACCTACTGCATGAGCATACAAACTGATGTAAGCATGTGCAATTTACATTGGAGTTTTTAGAACTGCAAACCTATGTGGTGGCATTGTTCTACCTACTGTCCATGCAGAACTTAATATTTCAATAACACGTGCTTTACAACACTATGCAAACAGATTGCAGACACTGCAATAAAAAGCAAACTTTTTCCATCTACTCTGAAAACTTTTATGTGAAATGTTCTAGGCAATATATTTATATCTACATTTCCAGTCCTACTTATTCTAGCCTATGTTTAATGATTATCCAAATCTGCTGTCGAAAAAATGTGTTTGTATAGTCTTGAAAAAGACAAAAAAAACAAAACAAAAACAAACAAATAAAAATCTTTCATAAGGTTTAGGGCTAATGTTTTCTTTTAGATGTACCTACACTTTGTGTACATGCTTTTGTGTTGTGTACACACTCAGTAAATCTTAACTAGACAGCATGGCATCAACAGAGTCCATTCTATAGAAAGGGAGTGTTGACATGCATGTGTGATTCCTAAAGCTAAATGGGCCCATAGAGTTCTCTTTTTTGAACTTTGGTTGTGTCAACCTGTGTCACATTGTGACAATGACAACAATGGATCATATCTGTACAATGTAGGTTTTCACAAATGCATGTAGTATGCATAAGGTCAGCTACAACAGTTGGGTTACAGTTGTCCCTTATAACATGAATTGTCTAAACTAGGATGTTCATAGTAGAATCACCAGGTTTAATAGCTGCAGATTATAAAAAAGGTAAATTAAATGAATATGAATATGTAATATGTTGGCACTATATAAATCCTGTTTAATAATAATAACAATTATAATAATAATATTAATAATAATAATAATAATACAAAACAATAATGTACAATATACTGGAAAAATATAAAGCAATATATTACAAAAACATACATGTATAACATATGAATTACTATACATACATACAAGGACATACAAGGATTGTGTTAATAGTTACTGTATGTATTTATATTCTCTTTTTAAGCATAATTGTTTTCTGATTTTTTAGATTATTGTTATCAGCTGCAAAATAAAGATTTTATTTCATGGAATTGGATATATGCGAATGTAGTATGATTTTTATATTCTTTGGCATTAATAAAAAACCAGTGCACCCAAAACTAATATTTTAGTTTTAGGAGGACTATGGTATGGTAAATAGTCAGTTCAGTTTTGTAACTCAAGGATATTACTTTGTCAAAGATTTGCCAATTATTCCTACTACATCTCCCCCCAGTCCCCTCTAATCTATCGCTGGTTTTGCAAATATAAACTAACATAAAAAAAATAACTGTTATCTCACTGGACAGCATGGTAGCTCAGTGGTTAGCACTCTGCCCTTTGCAGCTCTAGGTCTCAGGTTCAAATCTTGGCCAATACATGATCTGCATGGAGTTTGCATGTTCTCCCTGTGTTTGTTTGGGTTTCCTCCCACATCCCAAAAACATGCAGTTAGTTCAATCTTTCCCTAGAGTTTTCCCCCAACATTGACCTTAGACCATGGTAGTGACATATAACTATGGTAGGCACATTAAATTGTAAGACCCTTAGAGGGACAGCTAGTGACATGACTATGGACTTTGTACAGCACTGCGTAATATGTTGATGCTATATAAATACTGTATAATATTAATGATTTATGGGTGGTGAGTTTTTGCACGATCAGCAAGTATTGCACTGACTTACACTGATTCCACGACCCACTGTCCTATGCCGCATTGATATATATGGATTTCAAAGGCTGCAAAGAAACTTCATGTAAAAAAGGTGTGACACAAATAATTCCTGTTCTTTACGGATTTATTCCAAGTCCCCCTTCTCTCCTACTATATAATACATTTCAGTTTGACTGTTTATTTTCACTTTCATTGCTCACTAATCATTTACACTGTAGCAGAGAAAGGCTCAATATTCATGCCCCATTTTATGTAGTATACCATAAATAAGGCTGGGTCTACATAAACGATTTTAAAAACGCATATAAACATTCCTAACACGTTTAAATGCGTTTTTATGCACTTTTACAAGCGTTTTAAAGCTTAACTTTAAAACTCTAAAAAACTTTTATAAACACCTATGATGCAGTTTAATAGCCTCGATTTACCCCAATTTTACATAAGCGTTTATAAAAGTTTTACTTTTACCTTTCAGGGAATGAGTACAGGGGATGAGTCCACTCCCCTGATCACTCCCACAGCCCTAGAGGAGCTGCAGTATGTGTTACAGATACAGAACATGTCACAGCTCCTCTAGGGCTGCAGGAGTGATCAGGGGAGAAGAGCTGTCAGCATAGTAAAGCTCAGCTGACTGCTCTGCTCCCTGATTGGCTTGAGCTGTCATCAAGGTTTCCTATTTCTCAGCCAATCACAGAGCACTAGAGATGAATGGGCACAAGTCTCTCCATTCATGTCTAGTGCTGAATGGCGGAGAAACATAAAACCTCAGCCAATCACAGAGCACTAGGGGTGAATGGAGAGGCTTGTCCTCATTTAACCCCTAGCGCCCTGCAATCCCTCACTGTCAGGAGGATTTCCAGGACTGTGCTCATTGCAACCCTGGAAATCCTCCTGTCATTGGGATAAAAAAAAGACCAAACAAACAAACACACACACACATTTAATAAAACATTTTAACTTTAAAGCCTCGTCCTATTTTTTACATATATTTTAACCCTTTCAGGGAACGAGTAAGGGGTTTTATGTACCCCTGTACTCATTCCCCAGGTTGGGGTGGTGGAGATCTGGGAGTCTCCTTATTAAAGGGGGCTTCCAGAGTCCAAAGTCCTGCTACAAATGTTTATAAAAGCCTCCGATGTTTTCAATTGAACCTTTCATAAAAGCTTAAAAACGCTTGAAAAAGCCTCCACTGAGTTCAATGGAAGCGTTTTCAAGCGTTTTCCCGTGTTTTCTCGCGTTTATCCAGCGTTTTAATTTTTTAGGATAACGCTCAAAAACGTTCAAACATGGGCTTTATAAGCCTCAGGTTAAATGCTGGGGAAACAGTCCGTGTAGACTAAGCCTTAAAAATGTTAAATTGAATGTGAAATATATGTGAAATATAATCACCACTATAGCATTATAGCCTCTGGAGGCCTTGGAATATAAGACCCTATTGGGAAAGTAAGCTCAAAGACATATACACATTTCCATATCATTTCATTAAGAAACATTGACCTGTAAAGTGAACATGTTGGAAAAAAGAGATGATCAAAAAACATATTTTATGTTTAATATATGTCACTTTAATAATGCCTTGAGATTTTCGATGGAGGTATAAAGCCCTCCCTACCCACAATGTTGTTCCCTCTTCTAGTGTGACCAATTGGCAAGCCTAAGTATTGCCATAAAGGACCGGGAGCTGAGAAAGAAGGTTTCTGCATATGTGTATTGGGGGACCCCAGCAGTGATTAGGGACATATAAAACAAAACTGACAGCTAAAATTTCACTTTAATTTAGCTTCAATGTTGCTCGGCATGGCAGATCTTACACATAAGGAAAAATCTCAAGTTGTCACGCTCATGTTCTACGGACACAATATAAGTCATCCAAGCATTTCTTGCAGCTTAAATCATGTCATTGCACAACATGAAGTACATTCATAAAGCAGGAAATGTGACATTCACTAAACATTTATTGCACTTATATCAGCAACTGTAATTTCAAATACGTGAACAAGGAAGTTTCGTTTGCACGGAAAGGGACAAACATTTACAAACATTAGGTTAGCTAAAGAATATATTCCTTAAACCTAAAAGTAAATGTTTATATTGGTAAGTGAACAGCCTAAACTCCTTTAGTAAATTAACCCCATTGTCTTCATTTGTTTCTTTTCAGAAGGACAAAGGCATCTTCCAATATTAACATCTACTTCTTGAACTTCATTTCTTGCTTAGAGAAGATAGCCATGTAGATCTTAGAGCCTGTAGTGTTTTTGGATGTGGTTCCCTATATGTTGTCTCATTATAGGCGTTTCAGCAATTTCCTGAGCACCGTAACAGCTAATAGTTTTTTTTAAATCAATTTTTGGAGTCACCTTTCTAGTAAAAAAAACCCTTGCAGCTGTAACACTAACCAGTCACTTCTGTATTAGAGGAGAAGGGGTACGGTAAGACTGTCAAGACTACTTTTTGCCAAAACCCCAAATTATGGATATTGAACAAAGAGAAAAAATCCAGAGAAAGAGGGTTTTTTGGCATATAAACAATAAATATTTAATGATCAAATTGAGGTTGGACACCAGGTAAGGTGACTTCTAGCTCAACAGAGATCAACTGTGCTATGGTGACAGGTTAACAGTTCAAAATAGAAAAATTTAATACGATTATATAGAGGAGCATGATAGGATGAACACAATTATCTTCTGAAGCGTTTTGCCAATATGGCTTCATCAGGGGAGTGGTAGAGATGTATTGGGGTCTTCCACTGAGTATTGATGAGCTCAAAATGCAGGTCACAGGAAACGATATCATGAACTGGCAAGATGGTAAAATTACTTTGGTAAAAATTCAAACATGGATGCTCATCTCTTCCCATATTGGCCCACCGTTTTCTCCTCCCAAGTCACATGGTTAAGTCTTTAATTTTTTTAACACCACAATCCCATGAACTTCTTGTTCAGAAATACTTTTATTGAAGCTTTATTAGGAATAAATACCCAATTACTACTGAACAATTGCAGAAATTAATTTTCTTCATGGAATTCATTGATGCTACTCAATTGTAATGGTACAAAACTTACTAATATTAAGTTCAACAATTTAAATATGGTCAAAACCCTTACAAAGACAGAGAAATGCAACAGACATTGGGCCTGATTTATTAAAGATCTCCAAGGCTGGAGAAGATGCACTTTTATCAGTGAACCTGGGTAATCCAGCTAATCTGGAATGGATTTCTGTTTATAATTCTCAAAGGTTGATATATATGTGTGTGTTGTGGCAGATTAGACTTGTTCATATACCAAGAAGTTCACTATGCATCTTTTTACTTTTGCCTTCTTTATTCATGAAATGAAAGTTCATCTGTTCAATGTCAGATAAAAAAGATTACATAAAAATGAGATGAAAACTAAATATGGCTATTAATGATTTTGTGCAGTCCCTTTGTGGTTTTTTTTATGGAGTAGAGGTCTGTATAGGTAGAGCTTTTTTACGAGATCAGTCTTCACATTTTTAGGTGGGTATCAAAAATGAATTCAGAAAGGTTGGGTGTGGTGGCCTTATCAGTATGTCCCATATGCTGTTTAGATAGTGAAGTTTGTCAACTAACTTCGTCTTTGTGCTTTCATTTGTGACTAAATTATCTGTTGCTATATAATGTTTGTGTTCCATACATTTACAAGAGGCCATATCGTCCTAGCGAGGGAACTAAGGGGATACCTGACGGAGCTCTTCCTTCCCACCATTGCACCTATCATTAATTGTGGTGTTTTTATAGGTGGTTGTCATCTAGCCTAAAGTCCTATGGACATAATGCAGGTATGAAAAACTCAAACATACAGTGGGCCAAAATTAAAAACTTAGACAAATTGCGGGCCAAACTTAAAACTGAAATAGCACCGCTACTACAATTCTCTGCGTCAAGAAAACAGTCCAATGCGGGGCTTAATATTATTAGTGGCTGAAACTCCCTCTTCACTGAAATATCACCGCTACTATAATTCCATGCGTCTATAAAACAGTCCAATGCGGGAGGCCGTTGGTCTATAGACACTAGTAAGGCCACTACTACATTCCCAACATTACTAATTCCTGACATTACTTGTGTCTATAATACAGCCCAATGCGGGACCATGCATAGGCAGAGAGGCCACTGGTCTATAGACACGAGTGATGCTGGGAGTTGTAGTAGCGGCGCTTTTTCAATGCAGCGGCGGGACAGCTGCAATTCATATTTAGGATTCCTTGGGGGCCGAAAATAAAGGCTGTTGTGGGCCAGATTTGGTCCCTGGGCCAGAGATTGACACCCCTGACATATTTAATTATTGGACAAAATGATGGAAACAATATTTCCGTATAATTTCCAGCAAAACTAGAATTAATGAGCAATGTACAGTTCCATGGAAGGAGAAGGATGAGCAAATGACCATTGCTGTGCTCTCTTCCATAGAAAATAATATCAATTTTCTCCACTAGGTTTTTAATCGATCTACCAGGGCAGATGGATGAATAACATGGGGGAATCGTTGTACACATGCTAAGACCAGGATTATTTGTCTCAGGCAACAACAAATTAGTATACACAAAGTTTTAAGATGCATGATCAAGGTCGGAATTGGATGGAATTGGTTGGTAAATTGTAATATAGTGCTTACATACCCAGTGAGTAATTATTTTTTGTCCAATCCCAGCATATATTCTTGAACACCTTAAAGTCAAACAATTTTTGTTTCACTTTGCAACATGGGATTTTATGGAGATTGCCTTGAGCAATGCGTATCCAATATAAACAATAATGACTATCCAATACCTCTGTTTGATAATTTTTTATATCTATTGATTCCATTTTAACTTATTAGCTTAGTCTCTATGGATTCCCAGAAGTTTTGCTCGACACATTTCACAGCAAAAAGCTACTTTACTAGAGATAAGGGAGCAGAGGCGTTTTGCCATACTGAAAAAGGTAGAACCAACCCAAAATATTATTCAAGAAATGTTACTTCTTTTTTAGTCTTTTCCACCATTTTCAAAGGGATTTTAACAAACACCTTATAACAAGCCTTTTCTACCAAACAAAATGGAATTCCAAAGAATATGCTCACTTCCAAACTGTACTAAAAACTATTCTCACACTTGTACAATTTGTTTGTCCATGTTTTCAATGATTGTAAATAAGCTGAATATATTTTTTAATTTAATTTATATAATGTTGACATGATACTTTGCTGTCTAAAAAATTCCATGTTTCAATGAAAAACAAAAACTATTTGTCCTTCATTGGCTGGGTAAATTGGAATTTAATTGCACAAGCTGTTTAGGTATGATTATAGTTTATTAAACATCTGGTTGTGTAAGTTAACATCGTTATCACTTGTTTGTTGGCAATTTTGGTTTACCCCCAATAATGCAGTAAGGACATTCCAGCCATTTAAACTTTAGGCCTGATTTATTAAAGCTCCCTAATGCTGGAGATGATACAGTTTCATCAGTGAAACTGAGTGATACAGCAAACATGGAATGGATCTGGTCCAGAATTGAAAACATTTGTTCAGAATTAGCAACTGACTTTTAAGGGAGCTATTCCAGGTTTGCTGGGTCACCCAGGTTTACTGATGAAAGAGTATCTTCCCCAGTCTTGAAGAGTTGTAATAAATCAAGCCCTATGTGTCTATTCTTTATTTATTGTTGAATGTGTTACCTATTTTGTTGAATGGTTATGTCACGTTCCATCCCAAGAAAAGGATTATATGGTCCTAGAGAGGGACCTCAAAAGATGGCGCAGGACCCCCTTAAGTGTCTAATATTTACTTTTAGAAACCTGAATGTGTATTTTAGCTAGCAACATATTGAGCATTGTTCATTAGGATTTATTTGAAGTTTTTTTTTCTGCAAAAACATATATAACCTGGGGATGTAATACCATTAGTAATTTGGCTGATCTGTTAATGTGGCTTCAATGGTAATAAATTCTGTTTGTGTTAGTATGTGATCAGCAAACAACATTTGTAG
The DNA here is from genome assembly GCF_032062135.1 of Pyxicephalus adspersus. Taxonomy (NCBI): domain Eukaryota; kingdom Metazoa; phylum Chordata; class Amphibia; order Anura; family Pyxicephalidae; genus Pyxicephalus; species Pyxicephalus adspersus. The sequence continues at coordinate 63,268,715 of NC_092864.1, forward strand.
GCTTTAGAGGAGTTGAAACGCATAATTCATATTAAATATGGCACATGGCAAGCAGTATTTTTTAAGACCTGGTCAGAAAATGTTTACATAATCTCTTAGAGGTCTGCTGTAACATAATATATTTGATAATTTTATATTTTTATTTTTAAATGTATTTATAAATGTTTAGACTTCTGTTTTACTAGTGTTTGTTTTACTTAGTGTTTGTGTAATTCATCTATATGTTTTTCAGAACTCAGTGCTTCTACAATCTCCTCATGACATGGACAGTGGACTACAAAACATACAATGAAGAAAAGTTTGCCAAAGTTCCCTCCTTGATAAGGATGCTGAATCTTGATGGTGTTTTTCTGACATTATAATTATCAATTATAATTTTGGCACTGGGAATTGCCAAAGATGAAAGGCAGTGCAACATCTGCTCCACATGCCAATGCAGAGTGTAATAATATGTTGCAGTCTTTTGTTTTTATGGTGTATGTCAAATGTATTTTATTGTGTTTACAGTAAAAAAAAAATCATAACATAACGTATCATATATGATCATTTTACATATAACATTCTGGTATCCCTGCCAATTTGTTGGTGTTTACCTTTCCTTTGGATACTAGTGGAATCAGTGGGACAGATGTGCTAAAATGTGCAAAATCAGCAAACCATTGGCCAACACACCAGTTTTTGTTACATCCCAGAACTGTAAGACTAAGTTTTTTTTTGTTTTTTTACGTAGTACTGAACAGGTAAACTGTGGTACCACTGAAAACAAAAAGGTAATATCTGAACAAAGTGGTTCCTTTTTCCCCTTTTTTTCAGAGATTTCAGGCCTTCTAGAGTAAACATAGTTTTAAAATTAGGTGACAAAAAAAAAACATGCACACCACTCTTTGTAAGGCTTTACAACCTCCTACACAAGCGTATGTGATTATTGCTTGTTATCCCACACAACTAGCGGTTGCTATAAGGTGTCTGGGAGCCATGAACACCATGTTTTTTACCCACCAGTCTGAGCTTAGCCCAGAGCAACCTTGTGTACATTTATACACAAACACCACCTTTTCCAGAAAAAAAAGCACAGAAAAAAGGGAAAATAATGGGTGACTATTGGTGTCACCCTCCAGATACATAGTATGACTGGATTATGTACATCAGAAGATTGTCTGTAAAATAGCACAAATATATATATATATATATATATATATATATATATTTATATATATACCTATTTAATGTACAGCGTTGCGTAATATGTTGGCACTTTATAAATCCCGTTAATTAATAATAATAATAATAATAATAATAATATATATATATATATATATATATATATATATATATATATCACAGAAATGAATGTATGTGTCAGGTACTCTGTATATCTACAATACATTTTGTAAACTGATATGGCTCCTGAAATGTAAAGGTAAGTGTGATGGCAGCCACTAAAGTTTGTGTTTGAGGGAACCCACTGACTCCCTAATACAATCCCTCAAATAATCCTGAGGAGGTAAGAGAGCAACAATTCAGTATACACCAGCCACACACCTCTGTGTTTAATACAGTTGTATTAATAAAAGAATTGGAAGACATTTATTATTAGGACAATAAATGTAATAAACTAGAACTGCCATATTGGATAGGGCTGAGGTAACGTGACCGCTGTTTGTTGAGCTGCTTAATATGAAGACAAGGGGCAAGTTTTGGTGATATAATATATGAAGAAAATGTAATGGGTAAGGCCATGCAAAGTTAAGGACACAACCATGGCCATCTTATCAGAGATTAGTTGCTTTTGGCGATTGTCTTATTTTCCTGTGTGGAGTACACGGGGTCACAGACTGTGCATTTCGCCCCCTTTGTTGTCAGCTCACTTTATGTCGACCTCTCTCCATCCGCCTGTAATGAGGTATAATACTCTATAAGGAAGCCCTCTGTACCCCACCATGCAAGGTTCTGTTCTCTTTTTGGTGACAACTTGTCTCCAGACATAACAATAGGAGCCAGATTCTGCAAGAACATTTAGATTACACCCTTCAGGGTCAGACTGCTGTATGACTTAAACAGATAATATGGTGAATATTATAGTAATTTGTGTAAAGTTTTGTTCTATGGACATATTGTTGTGTTTTATAGACACGATAGGAGACACAAGCAATGTTTTGTCCTTTCATTGGTTGTGCTGTGTTTACTATTTCTGCTTCCATTGCAGTCTATGAGTAAGGGGGAAGACACTGGAAACAAATCATTTCTTAGAGCTCCCTCTAGTGGCCAATATACAACTCTTTATGAAGATAATAAAAGCAGAACAAGCATCTTACCCAGACCTTTTTACCCTTTTTCCTATTCATAATAAACCCTAGAAATAACTTTTATTATATTTATAATTTATAATATTCTTACATTAGTGGCCTGTGATGTGAATGCCCATCCTAACAATTGTGCTTAGAATGACTCACTTACACAGCTGCCAACTGATAATGGCCCTGGATCTAGGTAGACAGTAAAAAAAGGGAGGTCAGTCCAGCCAGGGCTGTCATCATAAATTTATGGACCCCACGCCATATCTAGTTCTGATCAAAGTTTGTTTTGACCCAGATCCGAGCTATTCTGATCTTGGATTACATTACATTAGTACAGTGGGGCTCAGCCAAACCTGCATTGACAAGCTTACTAGGTTCTGGAGGATGACAGCTGAGTCATACTATATCTGTAATTGATAGGTAAAGCATTGATCATTTTTTGCCACCTTGCATAGTAAAATCTCATGTTGCTGCCTATTCTTAACCCCAAACGCCCTTTCTTGATGGATAACAGAACCCCCCCCAGTGCCTAAACTTAAATCTTTCCTGCCCAGTGCCAAACATTAACCCAGCTACCCAGTGCCTAATTTTACCCCTCCTACCCACTGCCTTACATTAACCCAGCTACCCATTGTCTAACCTTATCCCTCCTGCTCACTGTCTACCATTAACCCAGCTACCAAGTGCCTACAATTATCCCTCCTGCCCACTGTCTAACATTAACCCAGC
>NC_092864.1:63271835-63272285 GCF_032062135.1 Pyxicephalus adspersus
CTAACATTAACCCAGCAACCGAGTGCCTAACCTTATCCCTCCTGCCCACTGCCTAAAATTAACCCAGCTACCCAGTGCAAAACCTTTCCCCTCCTGCCCACTGCCTAACAAAAACCCATCTACCGAGTGACCAACCTTATTCCTCCTACCCACTGCCTTACATTAACCCAGCTACCAGTGTCTAACCTTACCCCTCCTGCCCACTGCCTTACATTAACCCAGCTACCCAGTGTCTAACCTTATCCCTCCTGCCCACTGCCTAACATTAACCCAGAAACCGAGTGACCAACCTTACCCCTCCTGCCCACTGCCTAACATTAACCCAGCTACCCAGTGCAAAACCTTTCCCCTCCTGCCCACTGCCTAACAAAAACCCATCTACTGAGTGACCAACCTTATCCCTCCTGCCCACTGCCTAACGTTAACCCAGCTACCCAGTGTCTAACCTTA
>NC_092864.1:63273699-63278189 GCF_032062135.1 Pyxicephalus adspersus
CCCCTCCTGCCCACTGCCTAACAATAACCCATCTACCGAGTGCCTAACCTTACCCCTCCTGCCTAACAATAACCCAGCTACCAAGTGCCTAATTTTACTCCTCCTACCAGTGTCTAATCCTAACCCTCTAAATCTTACAGAACACTATCAATATAGGCAGCAGAGAGAGTAGTGCAGTTAGCACACAATAAGGAAAATATGGATCATGCTTCCCTCTACCATCTGGTCCAACACAACCAAACAGGCCAGCCACCTCCATCTCTTCCCATCTACCTGACCTCCTCCAGGCTACTTGCTGGAGGCCACTAGTTGGAACTTTGCCAAGTATGGAGTTCTACCCAGAGTTTGTTTTCACCTGGGTAAGAGGGGAGGGGGCTGTAGTTGGGTGATTAAACCTATCAAGGGCAAAATTCAGCTTTCTATCTCCTATTGCTTTTTTCAACTTTTTAATGCCCTCTCTTTTAGTACATCCCATTTTTACATTGTCATTGTATTATGCACCAAATGCCCAGTGCCGATGTATTGTGACCTCACCTCCATGTTTTGTAATAAGCGTAATAACCTTTAGGGGTGTAATAGTTCACAATAGTGGTGACACTTATGATAGCATTTATTGCTTGGGGGGCTTTTGTACCCATTTCTGAAATTTAAACATCCCCCCCCCCCTCCTGCAGGTGCAAGAACATGGTAGTGTAATGGAACTGTAAGGAGCTGGGGGGCTTCAGTAGGAGGACAGTTCAAGACCGGGGATATATATTTAAAGTGTACCTGTGCTTAGCCTTTGGAGGGCCATTATATCTCTCAAATGCCTTTTTCATTGTCTGACATTCTTGACTTGTTTTCCTTCTTAGCTGTACCCATGTTTGATTTATCAGAGGGCTGTGCAAAACTGTTACTTATCTTCTTTTGAATTGTGCTTTACAATTCATATATACTCTAACATCTTACAATTGTTATTTTGTTAACACCAATAGAAAGAAATAACAATGGTGTAAAAAGCTGCAGTGTAATTAACTGGTACACATCTTTTTTGTCATGGTTTGTGTGACATGGGACCTTCTTCCAGACACCAGTAGTCAGAATGGCAGGGTTCAGGGAAATGGGGTGCTGTGTATTTGGAGCCTTCACTTTATACTGTTTTCAGAAATGTCATTTGTCCCATGCAGAAGGTATGTAAATGTATTTTTCTTTAGTAAATCAATTGACAATGCAATATGGCCAACAGCACCCAAAAATGTAGTTGCTGCTGTGGATATTGTATTCCTGCACTGAATTCTGGGGAAACTATTTAGTAAGTCATTTCTTTGAGCTAGCTTCAGTGTGCATTTTTGACAGGGGCCTTCCCCCCACTATGGTCAATGTCTATGCCCAGTTTTTTTTAGTGTCTATGCCCTTTTACATTGGTGGTTAGTGTCTGTGCCCACTGACATTAGTGGTCAATGTATATGCTCAGTTTTTATTGGTGACCGATGACTGGTCCCTATTACATTGATGGTCAAAGTTTTGCCCTTCTGTCATTGACGGTCAATGTTTGTACCTTCTTTAAATTGGTGGTCTGTGTCTGTGCTATTAGATTAAACCCCTCCCTGCCAAATGGTCTGCTTTACTGTCACAGCATACCCCCTCATCCTGCCCATTACTTTTTGAGCTCCCAGATCCTGGTGTCACTTCCAGAGATCCTGGGTTTTTTGCCATCCCACCAGTATATTAGCTCCTCTCCTTTCTACTACCTCATTATTCAATCAGCAGATTGCAGCTCATAATCTGAAGCTGACTTTAGGCTCCTGACAAGTAGGGATGAGTGAGCGAGATTTGTAATTTCGATCTCACTGCAAATTGGGCCTTTCAGCTCTGACTGCAGGCATACTAAACTTATATGAGAGGTCATATGAGTTCAGCTGTGACCATCCAGGTTTCCACGGTCTCTGGGCTATACTTATCATTGATTAGTACAGCCAAAGGACCGGGGGAACCTGCGGTCACAGCTGATTGGAGGCACCTGAGAATCTCTATTAAGAGGTCATATAAATCAGTCTTTTTAAATGTATTCGGAGGCTGTAGAAGCTCTACACAGTCCCGAAAAATGACCCGAATTTTCCCCAAATTGACTTTAATGTAATTCACGAAATCAGTTCGCCGAAATTTTGCGGACCCATCGGAAGTTCGAGGAAATTTCCGCAAGACTGTCGGAGGCCTTCTCGCTTATCCCTACTGACAAGTACTTTTATGCATAGCAGCATGCAATGGTATGAGAAAGGCCCTCTGGTGCATTGGTCTATGTGCAATAAAAAGCACTCCAACCCTCATTGCTATAAGGAGCACATCACATTTTTCACCAAAATGAGTGCACTGCACTGTGCGTATGCACCCACTTGTACATCTGGTGCTGCAAAAGTGAGAACTGCATTTCTCATATGCTGGGTTTACGTGGACGGTTTTAAAAATGCATGTAAACTTTCCTACCACATTTATATGCGTTTTTTGCAAAACACATGCCACAGCCCTCCTAGGGCTGCGGAAGCAATCAAGAAAGCAGAGTTGTCAGGAGAGCGGAGCAGAGCTCCGCTGATTGCTCCTCTAGGGCTGCGGGAGCAATCAGGAGAGTGTCTGTGGATTGGCTGAGAAAAAGGGAAACCCTGATCACAGCTCAAGCACCCATTGAAATCAATAGGCCCGTTTTCCTATGTTTCCCACGTTTTTATACATTGCAAGGAGCGTTCTCTATACCGCCTCAAGGAAACGCCCTGGTTTAGATTAGCCTATTGGAATGCAGGGGACTTTCAGACATGGGCTTTTAAAGGTGAGGTGTTCACTAGAGAGGATGGGGGGGTATAAACTTTGTTTCTTTCTTTATGTTAACAGTAATGGGGATAGTAAGGAGGGGATGGCTCCTGAAAAAGTCATTTTGCTGTCATATGTTGCTGGTGGCTGGAGTAAAATGATTGTGTGATTGTAAGCTCTTCGGGGCAGGGTCCTCTCCTCCTGTATCACTGTCTGTATTAGTCTGTCATTTGCAATCCCTATTTAATGTACAGCGCTGCGTAATATGTTGGCGCTATATAAATCCTGTTTATTAATAATAGTAATAATAATAATATAGCCACAAAACCAGTTGTTTCAATTCTGATATATAATAAAAGTAAAAATGTTTCTTTGTAATCCTTTAACACTTTTATTAACATGGTGTATCTAATACAGCTGGGCAGTGAACACAGCTCCAGGAATCTGCAGACTATCTACCCCTGGTATCAGGAAATCCCAAATTTCCTATAAAGAGAACCTGTCACTGCCAGTGTACTATCCACTGAGGAGCTAAAAAGATCTCTTCAAATAGCAATACCATTAGGTACAAATAGATCTAAACTATTAACCATATTACCAATGGCACATTTTGCAGCTAGACATACAGTGTTTGATCTTTCTTCACCAGTTTTTGAAATCTATTCAGAGTTTATTACCGATGTGTAAATTTTTTTTTTTTAAATTGTCAAAATATTTGTGTAAATAAGCAGCAATACAACATACTATGAATTCTGTGTTTTCCTCTACTTTCAGGGAAGACATTAGGGCTAAGCAATGTACATTTTAGTATGTGCAGGGATCATAGAATGGCGGAACTTTCCTCTAAATAGATTCTAATGCTGCCAGTCTTCAAGAAACTTCTAAACTTCTTAAAAAGTTCTGACCCCTCCCTGGTAACGCCGTATAGTCTGATCAGTGCTGTGGGATCTGGGCTGTCCCGGGGCTGGGCTCCTGACACCGGTGTAGGAAGTGACATGCTTGCTCTGATCGGTTGTCATATCAGAAGGAGCTCTGCTTCCTATACATCTGCTCGGGGGGTCACAGCTCTGGGATCCCCCAGTCTAGGAGGCTGATCACACTTTGGCAAACTTTGGAGAAACTACCGAAGCCCGGATCGTGTGTTTTTGGATTGGTGTGAGTATGTTATTTCACTACAAGGAAGTTCTCCATGTGTAGACATGTCTGTAGCCCAGGAAGGAAAACTGAAAGCTTCTCGTCAGGGCACAAACAACTTAAAAACATCTACAAACAACTTCATTGTATGGAGAAAGTTATCTTCAATGAGTTCTTTTAGAACTTTATAATAAATGAAATGCATGAAACTCTTTATTTTCTATACATGGGTGCCATACAACTAGTAAAAATGTGAAACCTGTAGAATAACAGGATGGTGATCTGAGGGTTTCATGGTAATATCATGTATTTTTATTGTAAAAAGTACATTCAGTTGTATTGTGTGCAAATATATTCTAACAAGTTTTTATTTAATATAATAAGAAGACAGGTGAGGTAATATATAAATCTATCACTATGTATTTTTTATAACATTGAGATTATACACAGTGCGTTACTGAGTCCTGTCATGTCACAGTCCCTCAGAGGAGCTCACAATCTAATGTCCCTACCATAGTCCTATGTCCATACTATAGCCATGTCACTATTCCTCAGAGGAGCTCACAATCTAATGT
>NC_092864.1:63279165-63329969 GCF_032062135.1 Pyxicephalus adspersus
AGCTTACAATCTAATGTGTGTACCATAGTCCTATGTCCATACTATAGCCATGTCACAAACCCTCAGAGGAGCTTACAATCTAATGTGTGTACCATGGTTCTATGTCCCTACTATAACCATGGCACAGACCCTTGGAGGAGCTCACAATCTAATGTCCCTACCATAGTCCTATGTCTCTACTATAGACATGGCACAGTCCCTCAGATGAGCTCACAATCTAATGTCCATACCATAATCATGTCACTTACGCTAAATTCAGACTAGTGGTATTTTACTGAAGTATTTACTTCCCCTAAGCACCTACTGTCAAGGGCTCCGGGGAGTGGTAACAGGCAAAAAAAAACCTGTTTTTTGTGTTGCACTAACATTTGTGCAGACTTTTACAAGTGGCATCAAATGCTTAGTTGTGCCTTTTTTATTATTCAAACCAGAAAACACGTGCAAACAAAGCATTTGCACCAATTTAAATCTATGGAGGTGGCAGACCACACATAGATGTTACATGTAGTGTCCACAACCCTGCTCAGAGATGCTGCTACCCCCTACTGCCCGTCAAAAAAAGTTAATAAACAGACCCATTCAGTCTAATGTTAATGAAGTAAACTGCTCAAAACCCTATACAAAAAAAATGGTAGTCTGAATTTAGCCTTACAGTTGCTTTATGTAAATCACAATTTAGTGGGACAATTATATTATATTCATAAGAGCCTACCATACTTATTTCATTTATGGTCCCATTTATAGGAACTCACAATCGAATATCCCTTCCATAGTCATGTTACTTACATTCTTTAAAAGGAAATCACAATTTAATGTCTCTACCATATTCATGTTACTTACATTTCTTCAAAGGAAATCACAATTTAATATCGAGACATATGACCTACAATGGTCAAATGTCCCTACTGTAGTCACGTCACAGTCCCTCAGAGGACCTCACAATCTAAAGTCCCTACTGTAGTAAGATGTCCCTAGCATGGACATGTCATTTACAGTTCTTCAGAGGAGCTAACATTCTAATGTCCCTAACATAGCCATATGTCCGTACCATAGTCATTATACCTCCGCTGTCTCAAAGGAGCTAACAATCTAATGTCGCTATCATCGTCATATGACATGTCATTACCCTGCAGTTTTCCTCAAGTCTGGAATATGAAAGGGAGATGGCCTGCAGGAGCTGCTGTCAATTTTGTATATGAAACTGCCTTGCTCCGTGTTCAATGGAGTCATGTTGTCCAGTAAGAACAACATGAAATGAATAATATAGGATAATATGGGAAACTGCGGTTTACTGATTGGGCCCGATTTATTAAAACTCTCCAGTACTGGTTTTGCTGGATCACCCAGGTTCTCCCATAACAATCTATATTCTCCAGTCTTGAAGAACTTTAATAAATCAGGTCCAATATGTTGACACACAGAAGGAATTAATGCTACAGACCAGCAAGATTAGCAGGTATATAACTGGGAATTAGCATCTCTCTAAAATGATTGGCATAATATATCTTGAAGGCTTTCACATATTGTTATTGTGTAAAGGGTTTTTGTGGTTTTTCAGACCCACAAAAAGCATTTGGGACAATACAGAGGGGTATAAGCAGCTTCCTTTGTGATAGAAATGTGGCAGTAAACGTTGCTCTTTATGGAGAGATCAGTGGTCTAATGGACTCAAATATCTTCTCTGCCCTCAGCCCTCAAACATCATGAAGTTATTTAGTAAATAATCAGATAAATGTAGAAAAGAAAAATATAAACAACATTATCAAATTATTGTGTCAACATTAGTTCAGAAACCTTGACATCACAGGACATGTTTGTATACACATATGCCATAATATTTACCCATCTTATGCATTGTCAAGGAAAATTTGCTAAGAGGAGTCAGATTTTTTTCTAATATTTTTTATTTATCTTTAATTAACCAAGGTACTGATAAACAAAGACAATTTAAATTTTAGTATGGAAATAACCAAGAACAGCAATAGTAGAATAAAATATCACCATACCTTAAGATATAACAAAAAGGAGGATGGGGATAGAAAGGTAGGATATTCTGGGGACCATTGGGGGTACAGACAGGGGGTGCAGGGGTTAAGGCCAGTTTTGTAGAGGAGAATTACAAATGGCAAATGTAAAAAGTGAGGATGAACATTATAATATAATACTTAAGACAAGGAATCTAAGTATCTAAATCTAAAGTACATAAGATTTTACCCTACGTCACCTGGGAGAGATTGATTCTGTATTCTGTGGAGTCCTTGTAATTGCATCCAATAGAATCAGGTATTGCAGAACTTCTCCTCTGTGCCTTAAATAATTGAGTTCTTAGTGAGATTTAGGAGGAGTTGTTTTATAATAGAAAGTTGATTTTGCTATCCACTTTTGTTCCAATCTAAATCTACATTTTGCAGCCCATTCATAAAATGTGTACTGCATTGTGGATCATTTTTGCATACATCTATCACAATGAGTACATGTATTTACCTACACTGGGATTCATTTGCAAAGAAGAATGGCTATTGCTATCCTCTCTGTGTTAAACTCCACAATATTTCACTGCTTTGTGCATTGTACATCAGTATGCTTTGTAAATGTGCATTGTTTTAATCTGAAGCAGCAAAACAGCCTAACGGCTCACTTTTATAGGTACCTTTTAGTGTCACTTCTGCAATGCAAGCAGATAAACACAATTCTCTTACATGAGCCCCCTAGGATAGTTATTGTACAGAACTAGTGCACCTGGAATAAAATAAACATTAATAATCCCTTTTAAACTTTCTAGAATATATAACCTTCTACCATTGCATATACTGTGTTTTGCACATATACAAATGAAAACTCCTGTGTTAGCAGTGATCAAACAATTAGAACTTCTTTTGGCTCTTTATGTACTGTACTTTCCTGCCTCACTGACTAACATTGTGTTTATTTATTGTGTTGTTGTCAAAAGTTGCGGCTGGAGTTGTACTTTATTACAACCATAGGGACTTGTAATTAGATGTATATTACAATAAAAAGTTATACAAGATGTTACATGCTACTAGAGAAGGGTTTATCAGATGTGACATACCACAAAAGAGGGTAAAGCTACGTACACACGTCAGATTTTTATCGCCCGATAATCGGCATCGGCCAAATATCGGGCGAAAATCTGCCGTGTGTACAGTCGGTGTCGTCCATCGTCCGAACGACCGACCTGCCGGATCCACGGGCGATGGACGACAGCCGATCGTAATGAAAGGGAAGGGGGAGACCGCGCAGCAGGGTGCCGCTCCGTCGCTCTCCCCCTCCCCTCTCCATAGAGCAAGAACGGTGCTGTATGTACAGCACCGTTCATGCATCGTGCAGTCCCTTGTCGTTGGAAAGGATTGTGAAAGATCCTTTCCAACGACAAAAATTGCAAGTGTGTACGCAGCTTAAAGGTAGAAGCGCTAGGCACGAGAGAGTACAATACCCAATGCGTCATACTTCAAGGAGGAACAATACCATAGGTTTCATACCAAAGGAAGGAAAATATAACCAAATATGCCATTATTATTTTTATTATTATTAAACAGCCATGCCACAAAAAGACAGTTCACAACAAAAAGGACTTTATTCGACTGCCGCCTCCCGAATGTTAATTGGATCTGCTTTAAAGTGGACCCATTACAAATTTAAAATATTTACATAAATACATTCTCAACAGTTCACAACATAGTATCAGTTTAGTAAAAGAATAAAACTTATTTGAACCATGAAAATGGTCGTTATTTCTAGTCTAGTCTCCCTCGAGAGGGTAATTATTACCAACAACTGCAGATAGAGAAAGCTTTTACCCCCTTCTCCAGTGATTACTTACTGGGACTCTCATAAAGTGGACCTTTAAAAGGCTTAAATATGCTAATTCTTAGTACATTTGGACAGATTAGCAAAATAGAATCATGTTTTAAAGAATAAGTAGCGGTTAAAAAACGCTTATGTCCAGGTTCTTTATGAGTGACTTATATCTCTGTTTGGCAGTTCTGAGCCAATGGTAATAAGTTTTGCATTTTCAGCATTGAATGTTAGCCTATAAAGCCATCTCCTGGAGTAAGAAAAAAAAACAATGTGGGGTGATGCTAAATGGTTGAATCATAGACTTTATTCTTATATCTTCAAATGACAGAAAGCAGATCGATGTACTGAAGTCCGCAGCTCTACCTGTTTGGTTAGGCCACCCATTCTCAACCAGAGTTTTGTGGAACCATAGATTGTTAGGGGTTCCTTGAACTGCGGCTGACTGACGTCAAATTTGATGATGCCTGCATATTTCTGACATCTATATCACTTTGAAAAGCCTATGACATTACTCTAATAATGTTTTAGTTGTCAATAAAGATGGTATTCTAGCCACCACTGTTGGGGGCATTCTTTCTACTGCCCACCAATTTAATTTAACCAAATAAATTGGTTTTTGCAGGGGTTCCATAATACCTAAAAATGATTAGGTTCCTCAGGGGTAAAAGGGTCAGGATATAATTTATTGATTTATATATTCAATTGTAGATTCTTACTGACTTCAGCTAAGGAAAAAGACACTTTGGAGAAGAAATCTCATTGATGTATGAAACAGACAGGACCAGATTTGACCTTCTATTGTTCATCCGAAGTGCAAAATTATCATTTTAGGTCATTGGCCTTTTTAAACAAGCTTATGGGTGTTTAACTTTTTTTTTCTTTTTCTGTTTTAGGTTAATTGGCATGTTAACTGCCCTCCGTGCTTGAAAAGATGGCGCTCAACCAGCTGCTTTTTAATATTGACAGCTATCTTGGTCAGGATGATTTTGAATCATTGAAATTTCTCTGTATGGATTTAATTCCTTTTAAAAAACTGGAAAAAATGCAATCATGCCTACATCTATTTGATGAGCTTCAGAAATCTGGCGATCTAAGTGAAGACGATTACTCCATTTTGGCAGAACTTCTTTACCTTATAGGACAGCACAGCCTTTTAAGGATGCTAAAGACCAATAGGAATGCTGTGAAAGAAACTTTAAGAGAGAAAAAATATGTGTCCATGTATAGGTACATTTATATATTTATTTATTTGCAATTTGATGCATTAAATTTATAAATAAAATAAAAAGAAACCAAATAATCCAAAGCAGTTTCTTAAGGAGCATATACAATTTTTTTCACACATAGTGGATCTCCTGGATCCTAACCAAAGTAATATTTGTTTTAAAGCAAACCTTGTCTAAGAGAAGTACATATGCTGGCACTTCTGTTCTGCTGACCTCAGTACCTTATGAGTCACTGAACTCTATCAAGCCTGCAGCAGTAGAAGTTTAGCCTATTGGCTTAGTACAATAAATTCCTATAAAGTACTTTTACCAAAGAGTAAATGTAGATATGTTATTAGTACAGTGACTAAAAATTGTAAAAGAGGATCTGCTTTAGATAAAGCCCACCTCAGCAGCACATACTCAAATTCTGTTTGCTTTTATGCTTTTCAGTGTTCAACCCAGAAATATTTTTAAGCTGGGTGGGAAAAAAATTGTAGGTGGGTGGCAGCCCCTGTATTGTAATCCAACTCTTCAGTAACAACCCAAAAACAGCCGGGTGGTTACTGAAAAGTGCCAGGTGGTGCACCCAGCTAAAAGGGACTGGGGAGAGCACTGGGTTTATAAAAATAAAAAAATATCTCACAGAGGGTACAGCTTTGGAAGTGAGGGAAGATGAGAGTCACAAGCCAAGTTAGGAATATCTTTACTGCTGGAAACTGGCGTTGATTTGGTTAAGGACACGACAGGATCTTTTAACGCCTTATGTATCAAAGTGCTTACAAAAAAAAATTTATTATAATTTATTTTTCAATTTTACCCCTGTCTTGCATAGCCGATACCCAAAAGTGAAAAACCTATAAAGTTTACTGAATGGTTTTTGTAACAAACACGGTTCCTTATTTTATATAATGAGGGGTTGTCATTAGAGCATGAATTATAAACATTCAGGTTGGGTTCTTTTAGTTGATATTTTAGGTAAGGACTGATTTATGTATAAATTTATTTCAATAAGGTTTAGGAGTGTAACACATGATTTGTTTTCTTGTAATTATTAATTAAAACAATAATTGTATTGTGCCAGCAGAAAAGTTAGGTAGAGCAGACAGCATGGAAGCTATCTCCACTAATACTGGTAGTGTTTTGAAAATGCCATAGAGCATGGAATGATCTACAGGCTTTTCCATGTTTATAAAAAATATAATAATTTTTTTGTTTTAAAAGTTTGAATTTAAAAAAGAAAAAAAATTCTAAGACAAACAAGTGCTTCTTTGTTTTCCAAATAATTTATGCCAACATCAGATTAGTGTGAAAACTCAAAATCAAAAATACAGTTTACTTATTATAATATTATATTCTACTTATATCTATACTTAACTTTGTTACAGTTGTCATTTTTCTTTTTATTACAGAAGAATGCTGTTTGAGCTATCAGAGAACACCACCAAGGAGGACCAAAATAGTATCACTTACCTTCTAAACATTCCAAATAAATTCAAGGAAAACAAGGTAAAAAAGTTAGACTAATGTTTATGTTTTTATCGCTATCTGTGCACAGAAAGGTTAGCATTTCATATGGTCATACTGGGCCCCCAGGAGCTTCCTTCTACATCCCAAAGCCTCTGCAGCTGGGGAACCAAATTATCTGCAGCTGTCACATGCAATCCAGGGCTGAAGCTTTGACTCCAGCAGAAGAGAAAGCACCGCTTTTCTCTTTGTGCCCACTAGAAGCTGCAGCACAGAATGCATTTCACTACTTTAATCTGGGGATTAAAGTAGTGGAAAGAATGCCATCCTTACAGATATCCAAAAGCATCATTGGTATCTGTTAAACTTACCCCATAGTCATAAAATGCACCCTCTGGAGGAACCCTTGTTCTGAAACACTGGTTTAGCTAGACAACACTGAAGAAGCTCCCTCAGAGCTCAAGTTCTCATCTCAGAGAGTGTAGCGTGTATAGGTGATTTCATGACAACCACAGTTTGTAAGCACTCTTCTTAAGTGTCCACCGTGAAATTACTTTTCATGCAAACAGATGTGGTGTTCTTTGTCGATACATAATTTCTGCACCAGGAATGTACATACAGGTTTGATGAATATGTTATCAAATACTATAATTTGCAAAACTTGGTTTAACTATATGTAAAGTTATTTATTTTGAAAATCAAATTATTCTGATTTCAGCAAAGCTATTTCCATATTCAGTCTGCCATTTTTTAAAGTGTACCTTGTATAAGAAAACTGAACTGTAAGTGGACGCAATACTTAGATTCTACAGACTTATAAAATAAATGAAATATGTAAATACATTGGGCCTGGAGTTCTCCAAGGCTAGAAAAGATGCACTTTCATTGGTGAACCTGGGTAATCCAGCAAACCTGGAATGGATTTATTTAAAGCCATTTGCTATTTGTTAGCAAATGCTTTCAATCCTGGACCAGATCTATTCCAGACTTGCTGGATCACCCAGGTTTACTGATGAAATTGGATCCTCTCCAGCCTTGGAGAGCTTTAATAAATAGGAACTATTATAATTTAGGTGCAAAAAAACTCATTCCACCCACTAGGTGGTATTATTTGCAGGTCATCTAAGTTCTTTGTTGACAGATCAGAGTTCCTGATATGCTGGTAATGTGAAGTGCAGGGTCAGCAGCTCCCCACCTTCCAGCTATAGCTCAACTAAAGTTTCACTGTGTACATTCAAAAGTTGAAGGGTTGGTTATTATAATTATATATTATAATTTCTTTTCATTGTGTCAGTTTAGTTTATAATAAAAACACATATCATTTTGCCCTGGACCTAAACTAACCCCCTATCCTCCACCCCAAATTTATATCTGAAATGGGCAACTGCAATAGCACACGGGATCTCAAAGCCGAATTCGAGTTCTTCTTGCAAAATTTGTGCAGAAAGGAACAGGGAATGCACCTTCTGTAATAACATATACTTACCTGGCTGTTTTCTATCTTCTTACCCCAGGGCTGTCAGGAATAAATGAACTCCTGTGCGCGTTAAAAGATCCATGTTCAAATCAGCTGAATGTATATTTGGGATGGGGAGTTAGTTTAGAGTAGGGGGTAGAGGGAGTCAAAAGAATAACTTTACCTTCTATTATCTACAGTTGCCTTTTAAATAGAAAATGTTGAATGGTACAGACCCAAAATTTATGAATTAATTCATAAATGTGCACAAAAGATTACTTCTTAGTAGTACCTTTTGTGCTTATATAGTTAGGGTAGCGTTTACTAAAGCAGTGATTCTCTATTTTTTGATAATGTTTCAGAGTTTTCTTGAGATATTATTTTACCTGGATAAGACTGGAAACATATCAGAAGATAATGTAGACATACTGGAGAACGTGGTGGGTGAGGTTTCACAGGAGCTTCTGAATAAAATAAAAACGTATAAAAAAGGTAGGTGAGTTGGCAGATTACTTTTCAGAGTACAAAAAATGCACAAAAAATACATGTTGCCACAAATAAATAAATCCAAATATTTTCCAATTATTGCATTCACAGTACAGCACCTATACTCCTTACCAAGTTGTAAGCATATTAGTAAAATTGTGAACAATAGTTCAGAACTGTAATGTATAGCATGTATAATATGCAACATTTTGTTGTTATAAGACGTTGTCATAGAGGAATCTGCCTCTTATACAAATCAATTTTATGTCTGTATGGTCTGTGTCCCCATTGTTTAAACCCCCATGTTTGAAATTCCTATTGATTCCAATGGGGTACTTCAAACCAGAGCTTTTCTTGATGGGCTGTAAAGAAGATGCATCCTGCAGCATTTGAAAACTGTTAAAGTTTTCCGTAATCACCCAAGTAACTCCTATAAATGCCTCCAAAAACAACCCACAATAAGAAAATAGGGTGTATACAAGGAATTGTGGCCATTTTTAAGCATGCTTGAGTGTTTTTAGGCCATTATACCTCTTCCGTGCCACATATTTTGTATATATATAGGCAGTGTAGACATATAATAATTTGTTTCCACATTCAAAGTTACATTATAAATTAATGTAAATTAAATTTAACATTTTTGTAATGTTTTACTTTTTTCAGTTACATTTCTTTAGATTTTCCATTTAGCAGACCTTGTTAAGATTTGACAGACAGATATTTAGCTTATCAGTGAGCTTTAGGAATATGGGAAAAAAATGTTAAATATGCAGTACAAAACAAAGCATTTACACATCCTATGGCTGCTTTGTTACAAAAATAAGTGATAATTAAATTTGTTTTCCTCCAAAAAATCTTTAGAAACCGCAACAACAACATTGGAACTCTTGGAGAATGCCAATTTGCCTGTATCAGATCCACCACTTTCTATCCAGGTAATAATTAAAACAATTCACTGTATGTGTATGTAACCAAAACCCAGTTTGATACCAGCCAGTGGGCCCTGCACACCAGCTATCCTCGTATTGTTGGCAGTTCACTAGCAACAGGATTGCAAACCTAAGTAAAGTAAAAGGCCTCGAGTTGAAGGCAAATATAGCAGTCTGGTATAGGCACTTATGCTTTTTTGCATTTCAGATTCTTCTGAATTAGACCATTGACTGTTATGCAGAGAAAAGCTGATCAAAAGAAAACATATAACCGAATACTCTTATTGTGTCACTGCTCACCTATTGGTGGACGAGATTCGAAAGTCCTGAGTTTGGTTGAGACTCGTGTTTGTAGATTGACTTTTGTGACCTTGAGAACCATCTTCTCATTTGATCCCCAAGATTATCTCTTTGTTTATCTTTGGTAGTATATATATCAATATGTCATAGTATATATAGTATATCAATATATGTAGTATATATTTAATTTTAGTTTACATCAATACGTTTTAGTAAGACGCAAGAATATTCCTAAATCACGCACTTATATTCAAGTAAAGGGTGCCAAAAGTTTGCATTAAATCAAATATTTTTTACCTTTTCAAAGGAATATTTGAAAAGTTCTAGAATTTGGTGGGGTACACCAAGTGGTGTATGTGAATTGGTAGACTGTGGAGTGTATGTCCTGGGTCCCAAATTACTTATTGAAGGTCTCTTTAGTGATGTTGTTTCTGGTGAGTTACCATCAGAGCAAGGATTGGTGACATGGCCCTGCTACATGAAAAACTGCCCCGGGGCTAATTAAAAATATGTTCCCACTTCTATTAGCTTATTTCAGACAATTAATAGGGGTTCTCTGTTTATTTTGTTCTTCTTAGGCTGTTTCTTCAACTGACACCGAATATAACAATATTGGTAAGTTTTTTTGCCATTCCTTTTGTTTTATGGAAATGCCCAAATATTATTTCTCCAGCTGCCCTGCATATTACCCTAAACAATCTAAAATACAAATTACTTATAATGTAATCAAGCTAATAATACTTCAGCCAGCGGTCGCCAACCAGTGGTCTGCGAGAAAATTTTGGCACATCGGCACAATGGCATCACTATGGGGGAGGTTTCTTCCCCTTTGATTGACACCCGGCTCCCCGCACATGCGTGCTCCACTGGACCTAAAAGGTTGGCGACCACTGCACCGGACGGAAAGGGCAGTTACACATGGTAAAAACAACCATAAATTTAGGTGTAGTCACTCTTCTATACACATAACATGCCTGGCACATAATATTTTCTGGTCCTGCAGAATACTAATTTCATCACACTGTATTGAGTAATTGAGGCCCTAATGATGAAGGAACTGGGGGCCCCCTTAAGAAAATGGATGATGTATAATTTGTGGCATTTCAGTTTACTATTAGATTACTTTGGCAATAGTATGGAACTCTCTCCTTTTAACCCCCCTGGTGTTCTGATTCTGTTCGTTTTTTTCACGCAAAAAAAGTGGGACATTGTTTTGCATTTACATTTATTTTACATTGTAGGTCTATAATTCTTAGGCATAACTCACCGAAATATGTCCAATATTTAATACATTTATTAAATTAAAACGTTACGTAAAAAAACACAAAAATCTCCTAAAACAAGGGTGCATAAAATTACTGAAAACTGTAATAAAGCTGTACAGTAGCATGTTTAGTATATATATATAAAATATAATTATATATATATATATATTATATAAAGTTTACTTTGTATTGGATTTGAATTTCCCGCCGCGCCTCCCGCACACAACGACGAATGCACCGATGTCACTGGGGAAACCCCGGGAACATCACTGCACTCGCCAGATAAGGATCCAAAGGATCCGGGCAGGACGCTGGAGGATGGAATGGGACAAGGTAAGTGAGTTTTTTTTTGTTGTTTTAGCTACCCCGAATGTGGTTGGGGGTTACCGCTTTTTGCATGTTTTTTTTTTCCCAAGCCACACTCGGGAATACCGCCAGAGGGTTAACATATTTGTGTACCTTGCTGTTAAAAACTAATATTTTGAGGAACGGAAGACATAAGGCAGGCTAGTAGCATTAACGTGTGATGGTGTAGAAAAATAAACACCCAACAGTAGATGCATATTCACTTTCAAGCACTAGGATTGTAATACTGTAACATCTGCCAGTCATGGATCTTTGTAAAGAATAGTGGGTTGTCTTAGCTATCAATATCATGTACAGATACAAAAATAAATGAGAAGGAACAAATGACATTCATGTAACACATACTGTATATGTGTAGGATTACAAGAGTCTACCTACAGACTGTTTTGTATAATAGCTAGAAGAAGAAATTGACAGTGCATATATCTGTCCTTACAATTGCACGTTTATCTCCACTTTCCTACTTTTCCGCACCACCAATAAATGTAATAAATATACACTTATTCCTATTTTTACATGCTTTTTCTATATTTTACATACAGAGAGCTTAAGAGAACATGTTGAGGTCATCCATGAAGTGCCCAGTGAAACAGGTAACATTTATTAGTTTATTTAGTTATTATGAAAATATTTTTGTATTGAATTACTTTAGTTTAAAGCTGACCTCCAGGCAGATAGCTAAATACACAGATGAAATAGGTATACAGTACATTACCTATTTTACCTACCAAATGTATAATTGTGTTTTTTATCAGATTTGGTATTAAGGTAATGCTTGCAAATAACATATCCATCTAGTTCTTGTGTTCTGTAAAAATTACAACGCAATTACAATTCTCATTCTTTGACTGGACAAAGAAGAAAAAGCAACATTTATAGCCAATACTTTGCACCTATTCAAACCATTCCATTGACAACGCCCTGCTGTCAGGCCTGATTGTCTTAAAGTATTGTCCCTTCCTTCTCTCAGGTTGGGGGGACCCGTGAAAGACTGATATCTGGGGAGAAGATTTTTAAGCTAGTCCTATAGAAAAAAAACTTTTAAAACATAAATTGTGTTTTTGTATCTTCATAGATTTCAGCTTTAAATTTTGGCTTTTACTTTTTTTTCTTTTTTACATATTTTTGTTATGTTGACATATCATGTTATTGACTTGCTATATGTGCATAACATATATTTTGTTATATACCTGGAAATATTTATTTTTCTTGCAACTGCTTGGAAAAACTGCTTGCAAATGTGTAAAAATGCTTGGGTAAGTAGTGACCAGCCATTCTGATTCAAGACTACTGAGGCAGCAAAACTGGCAACATGATGTTAACATTTTTTTCAATTGCTTTTAAGCAGCAAAACTACCTAAAACCTTGCATACTACCACTAGTCCGAATATGCCTTAACTCTAAATTGCTAGAAAACATGTTAGCAGCATCCTTCCCATCCAGGATTCTGTACTATACTATCTGTCCTCAAAATTAAGTGGTTGAAAATAAAAGTAATGGCTATAGAACCTTATGAATTATTGTTTATCTTACAGATGTTGAAGCTGAAAATTACATTTCTCCCTTAAGTCTTCATGAAGAAAGCAAATCTGAGGTTAGTTAAAGACACTGTTTGACATTGTAATATCCGCTTCCAATGAGTAGGTCCTCTTTAAGTTGGTACTTATTTTATGTTTATCTTGTGGACTGGCTTACCACTGATTTCTACTAAAAGTAGTAGGCAGATCTGTATTTTCTGCAAAGGCCTTGCCAATTCAGTCTCCAAGAGACCCAGAGTAATAATTCAATCTGCAGATATTTACTTAAAACTGAAATAGTAATTTTGGTTGGACAACATTTAATCATCGATCTGCTACTTAAGACTCCCGAAATTGAAGATTGTTAGAAAGTTGCATTGCAAAAATAAATTGAAACTCTAGAAAGTGCTAGGACGAATTGTTCCTTTTGGGATGCCATGGCTGTAAAATATATAAGGCAGAATATGTAGAAACATAAAGAAAATCAACTCAATAGGATAGTCCACAGGCTAATGAGCAGGCATTCTCTTTGCACTGTTTTTCATGTTCTAGGTAACTGTTATTACCTTTGTATAAGATACATAAAGAGGCATATACATTCTTTCCATGAACCTGTTTACAAAATGAATGGTATTTTATTTTTTTCAAGGTGTATCCTATGAATCGGAAACACAGAGGCTACTGTGTGATAATAAATAATTCTGAATTTATTAGGAGTAACTCACGTCCAGGAACCGAAAAAGATGCTGGTAAGTTATGTTTATATTAATTTAAAGGTCCAATAAACCTAAACAAAATAATACTAGATTGATAAAACTAGATATTAATAGGTTGTTGTATCTTGTTAACCAATGGTAAAAAAGAAAATAAAATGTCTTTTACTGAGTTGATTACAGTTGTCAATATTGGTTATTACAAGGCAGAAATGCCCTGTCCTTATCACTTCCTGTAAACTGGACCAGACTGTGTGACAACCATGGTGTTAGCATTGCAGGACCTGCCGGCGCCGCTGCTCCTAATCGCAGGCACGGGCGCCGGGTCCTATCTCTCAGGTAACCCACTACCTATGTTCCATGTCAGTGTTTCTTTCATGCTGGGACTTGGTGTGTGAGCTGGCGTGGGTGTGTCTCTGAGGTAACACACACACGCCCTCTGTTTCCTACAGCCTATGGCTCATGTCCTGCAGGTATTTAAAGGCACCTCCCATTACAGGAAGTTGCCTGAGCAATCTCTGGCTTACCTGCGTTACTCTCAGTGCTAAGGTGTTTTGTCTGTTTGCTTTGCTGTGTACCGGACCTTGCCTTCGTTTTTGGACTCTGCCTGTTTGCTGCCTGACCCTGACCTTGGAATATGTTTTTGGACTTTGCCTGCTTGCCGCCTGGTCCTGGCCCTGTATCCTTGTTCCTGACTTCTGTGGTCAGCTGCCACTGGCCTGGGGATTGCTCTGGATTGGCACCTGGCAGCTACCCCGCAGCTCAAGCCTATCCTCACCCTCAGAGGCCCTAGCGAAGACCTGGTAGCTGCTTAGTCAGGCCCCTCTGGAGTGTACCCGGTCAGTGGCACAGTGGGTCCACACCCGTTTGCATAACACATGGCTCCCCTTCTCAAATATTGTAGGGATTGAGTGTAGTCACCCTGAAATGGAAAGTGGGCTATTGCCAAAAAAAAGTATAGAGAAAAGGCCTGAAAAAGAAAAGTAATCCAGAAATCACATGTAAAGCTTGGTAAATTGTAGTGTATTATGTTATTGTTTTAGGTTTTTGGCTTTAAAAGCTATCATTGTGACAATACTTTTTGTTTTTTTATCTGTGGTACATCCCTTTTTTTTATAGTCTTACTCCTGAATAAAAACCTAAAACCAACATCTCCAGCGTAAAGTATCTGTCCTTCATTGTGGCCCCTTCATTTTTACATTGTTGTTTCCAATGGTGGTTGAGCACCATTTTGTTTCTTGAACCATGACTGACTGTATGGTCCTAGTCCAGCATCAGTACACCTAAAATGCCAATCCCTTATCCAACACTGCAGGATTTAGTGATAGCTAAGCCTTTCTAGCACACAGTTGCACCCATAGAAGCTGGAAGCTAATTCCATGATGAACTGGACAGGTGCAGTTTTATTTATCGTAGCCAATCAAAAATAGTTGGCAGCGGGATCATAGTAAAACTAACCAGCTATCATAAAAATCTACAATATTCATTTTTGGAACTTTCAGAGTTAAATACTTGAATCTATTACATCTGAAAACTAGGTTTTCTTATCAGTTCTATATTTTCTATAGTGCTGCGCATGGGGTTAGTTGTGAAAGCAGCCATTTGAGGACATGAACATTCAAATGAGTGTTGACATAAACACACTGGCCACCATGACAGTCTTTACCAGAGGCATGTCTTATATGTAAATATCATGTGAAGTTGTTTTCATTATTCCTGTATTTTACATAATTAAATAATGTCTATAATCTTCCAGAGGAATTGGACAAGGTATTCACCTGGCTAGGATTTGATGTGGTGGTTTACAATGAACAAAAAGCAAAGCAGATCTGCAACATCATGGAGGACTTCCAGATGAAAGACCACAGTGACCGAGATTGCTTTGTTTGCTGTATCTTGACTCATGGACAATCAAAAGCCATTTTTGGCACTGACAATGAACCTGTAAACATAAAAAGTTCCATAGTATCTCCATTCTCACCCAGTAAGTGTAAAAGCTTGGCTGGAAAACCAAAGTTATTTTTCATTCAAGCATGCCAAGGCAAAAGTGAACAAGGTTCACATTTCATTGAAGAAGATGCTGTTGTAACCACTAATACCATCCCAGAGGAGGCAGATGTCTTGATTGGAATGTCAACTGTAGATGGCTACATTTCATACCGCCACATTGAAAATGGGACATGGTACATCCAAGCGCTGTGTGCAAACTTAGAAAAAATGGTTCCAAAGTAAGTACCTTAATTCTAAAAAAAAATGCTGACAACACATTCCATTTTTATAATAATTTTTAGGGTGCATTTATTAACCTTTAGAGCAAGCATATATTTTCAACTAAAGACATTCATGCTTTTTTTCAAAATTGTTTTATCAGTTTTTATTCTGAGAGCACATAAGATGGTATTAGATAAGTAACAAACTACTAAGTTATAGGTTAGGGAGACCCAAAAATTATTTTCCCTTATGTAATGATTGTTGCCAAGCCTTTTGTAAATTTGGTACTTAAGGACTTAAGGAATGAGGAAAGAACAGCTTTTTTGGCAATCACTATAATAATTTACTCAATAATGCATAGTTTAACATTGTAAACTAAACTGAGCTCCACTAAGCTAACAATAAGCGTACATATATAGAGAAATAGGAACAAGATTACATCTTGAGTATGTAATAATTATCCAAAGGATCACAAAAAACTTTAGGAAAATGTGGTTGTCGCTTTTCCTGACACATTTCACAGTATGGCTTCCTTAGGGGAGGGTAGAGA
Source organism: Pyxicephalus adspersus (assembly GCF_032062135.1). Classification (NCBI taxonomy): domain Eukaryota; kingdom Metazoa; phylum Chordata; class Amphibia; order Anura; family Pyxicephalidae; genus Pyxicephalus; species Pyxicephalus adspersus. Next base: position 63,295,450 of record NC_092864.1, read on the forward strand.
CTTAACTAAATATAACTTAAGTTACCTAACATGTGGCGAAACGCATATTGATTCTAAAAGTATTATAAATCAAAAGATTTACATTTTGCCACTGGGTGGCCAAAAATAGTGTCAATGCTTATGCTATCGTCAGTATTTAGACTGTGACCACCTATTAGTGTTTTAGTTTTTCTGGAAGTCCAGCTACAAACAAAATTTGTAAAAGTCAATGCATTGCAGGTTGTTCATTTCACATGGTGTAAATTTTAAATATTTAGGGGTATAACATACAGTCAGATTGTATTCTCATGTGTGTACGTTTTAGATTTTGTTGGGAAGAAACAAATGTTTTATGTTGACCTCATATATGTGCAGAGGTAGTTGTAAGCATTGGGCAGTTATTTAACAGACTAGTTTTCACCCAGCTTCATTGATGTGTATCCTCTCCAGCCTTGGAGAGCTGTAATAAATCCAATGCCCAATGTCTCTAAAGTGATTAGGGAGTTAGGGAAAAACTGTTTTGTTTACAGGGTTCATATTTATCCTTTTTTTACATAATTAAAAAAAACACTTGTTCCTTAAAAAGATAACATATAGGTCTTAAGCTTTTGATTTTATGGTATTTGAAAATAGGACTAAAGACATCTTACTGAATGTTCTTAACCACCATATAGCCAAAAAACAGAAATGGCTTCTTTCTCTGTCCAATAAATCTGGCCATTATGTCTGGTGTAAGGTTACCATTGGTTTATACAAATGTTAGTAAACAGGACCTTTTTTATGTAATAATATTGGATTTATGTAATTTCTTTACAGAGGTGAAGATATTTTGTCCATCCTGATAAAAGTCAACAAGGAAGTAAGTGAGAAGGAGCATAAAAAGAAAGGAACCATACTGAAGCAAATGCCTGAACCATCTTACACTCTTCGAATGAAGGTGGTATTTCCTATACCAACCTCAGACATTGTCAAGGGTCAATGAGAGACTAATACTCTGAACAGTGGGTAGGGATAATAGATATTGCCTTGGTTTCTTTGTATTTGTGGTGGTTCTATGGTATTTTGAAAGGGCTGAAACTCCACCTAATATTCTGAAAGGGAGTGAAACTCCACCTATTATTCTGATTAGGACTCACCTTTCCATATTGGTTAAACCAATCTCCCACACTGTTAGGGTTGTTAGCCCAATTTTCGCTCAATGCTGGAAATTTAAATCACCTAACAGTTTTGGATATCTCATCAGAACTCCTGAAATCTCTGTATTTGAGTTTTAAGGTCTCCATTACTGCTGAAGTTCTTAATGCTGGGTTTAAGTTGATTTTATATTACAGAGAATACTTGAATATGCAAAGCTGTGTTGGTTAAAAATCCTATGGGACATCCAACTATTCCTAGGGAACAAGAAACTATGGTTGGGAGATCTCACTGTTGGAAAATTCAGGACATAGGAAACCATGGACTATTATACATCAAATATCACTTTCAGGTTGACTAACCCTTAAAAACGACCTTTGTTATTTATGTTAAGTGCAGGTATGTTCAACATTGTATACTTGCAAGTATTTGTTGCATGTAGTTGCAATACTTTTTTTACTATGTCTTTATTTTCCTTTTGTCTCAACATGCTGATGCTATCCTTGTTAAGTCCTAATCCTGGTTTAGTATATACTTTCTGGAATAAGATATTGGCAGATAGATAGATGTGTACACTTGTCACACACAGAGTAACTTCCTTATGGTGCCTCTGGCCTCATAAGCTCCAACAAAGGTACAATGTACAGTCTACAGAGGTCCAATGGACATCAGAGTCTTGTCGCTGGAAATGATCTTTCATGATTGCTTTCAGTGACAGATAAATAGGCGTTGTACATACAGTAACATTCTGTTCAATGGAGAAGGGAATGGGGAGGATGAGTGAGTGGTGTGGTTGTTATTCAATTGCTTGTGGCAGGAGACTGCTGTACACTTGTCAGTTTAGTGCCCAAGATGAACACGACTGTGATGTATGAGTATCATCTGACATGGCTACATAGCCTAAGTATTAACTTAGGGAGATTCAGGAAATGTTTCCTCCTGCCTACAGTTGACTGATTATGTTATTCCCATAGAAAAGACCTTATTAGACATGGAGGGATTATGAATTAAGAACTACTTTTGCATAATAACAGATTAAAAAATATATAAATAAATCTCACTCTGTATTATGGATATGATAGAATTTATTCCATGCAGATTTCCAAACTGCTTTAAGCAGTCAGTATAAAGTGGGACAGATAGGTATGACAAGGGTGGGATAACCTATCCAAAAAAAAAAACTTTTCAGAATGAAACCTAACTCACCTATCCTACATCCAGCAGGAAATTACTAATGAAACAGTCTAGCCACAAAATGCTCTGATCTAGATACTTGCATGTGTAGGGTAAGTTCCCGCTAAAAAAAGTTTGGGAAGAAACTCATTGGCCTAATGGCTGTGATTTCACTTGATCCAGGACATATGATTATAAGACTCGGGGGTGGCAGTTGACAATACCTTTTAGGTGTAACTGCACCTAATCTACAGTTACCCTAGTGTATGTGTGTCAGTGTGTACACTATTGTCTAGGTGAAAACCTTTTATGAATGTAATTTGGGGAATTCAGGGACCAGCAGATGCAGAGTATATTGTATGCCTGACATGCCTGACTTGATTTTCAAGAAAGACTTGAGTGTTAAACAGTGAGAAGATGATTTTTGCATATAACCAAACAAGATATGTGAGCAGCGTCTCAAAATGTATGAATTCATTTGCACATATGTTAATGAACGTTATGTAATACGTAAATATTGTAATACGTAATATGTAAAAAGTGTTCATTAACAACAGAATGTTTGGTATAAAAGCTGGATTTTGATGGAATGGTGTTCACTGTGGCCAAAAAAAGCTTCTTTTTCTAGAAAACACAATTCTAATACATGTTTTTGTAATCAAATATCAGGGACAAAGAATTTTGTTAAAAAAAATGCTACCAAATCTATACCTTTTCTTGTTTGCTAACATTTATATTTTATGGGACTTTTTAAATACCATTTGAATATATTTCAGGTAAAAACAAACTAAATCCTGGATGCTACATTATCTTCAGGAGACAATATAAAAAGGGGCTATAATTACATTCACTTCTCGCAGCTAGTCTCACCAGCTGTGGTATTGTGCTCCTGCTACAGAGAAGTCACTAATGATGGCAATAAGTTAAAAATCTGCTGATTTTTTGATGACTTTCCCACTCAATACTTGGGTAATAAATTTAGAAGCATGTGTAATATCATGCAAAGTAATAATTTGAAAAATGAAAATCCCTAAAAGATGGTGGTACCCTGCTAGTTGTCGTTTGCACAATTCAGCTTGATTAATAAATGATAAAATAGACTTGAAAGTTGAAAATATCCATCCATCAGTACAGTCTATAAATCATAAGCAAAAAGTTGAAAGATGTGATGCCAGCACACCTCTGAAATACATTAAATACATTATTTTTGTATTGTGGGTTAACATTCCCACCCCTTTATTTGGCCATGTATTTTTATTTTATGATTTTTTTTCATTAGGATGAATATGAATTTTTATGTGAATATTTAGGTTTCTTGCTTTCAGTCAGTAATTTAAGCTGTTATAAGTTTTTTAAATGTTTATTTGTGCACTCACTATTGTGTTTGCGTTAATAAAATTGACTGGTGTTTACAGAGTTCAAAAGCCCTAGATGAAATTTACACACAATAAATAAGATCAGAGCAATAACTCTTCCTTCTTCCCCCTATTTATTTAGAAAAAAACAGTAGTAACCTGTCAGTTTTATCACATTTACAATCTGGAATAAATAATGTTTTAAACATGTATTTTTTAAAAACAGGACTAATTATGCCTTTCCCACACACATATGACTTTTGAGTGTGGCTTTTAGTGCCTGTTATGCAGTGTCCCCATACAGAATTTTTTAATGCTACCTGGTAAAGTTGATGTAATATTAACACTTTATTTTAGTTTTTGATGAAGAATGTGAAAAATTTTAATCCCCTGAATGTTTTTCTTTTTACTGTCTGTGTTCCATTGGGCAATTACTCTTCACGTCCTGCACCAGCAGATACCCCTTTACTTCCCATTACTTTCTTTCTCAGTGACAGTGATCCCCACTACAAATGGGGAGGCAAATCTCTCCAAAGGGAACATAGCAAATAAATGCTCAGGTTTTTATCAAGACTAGATTAAGTCTTTGCATTTTGTGTGACTACTGTAACATTTGTGATCCATTGAATGTATCTTCTTTCCAATAATGGTTGCAATAAAGATACAATATATGGTTTAATTTAAACATGTCTTGTTTGATATGAAACCAGTGACTTAACTTCTAGGGCAACTGCTAACATACATGCTATGGATTCTTCACAGTGACCTGTTGCAAAATGAAACTTTTCCATTTCCGATCAATGTATCATAAATTCATAAACTGCACCCCATGCATCAAATGGTGTAAATCCACAACTATTCATTGATGGAAAATACACACCAGAAGACTAATAGACAAAGCTTTCTTAAAATAATTTAACTAAGGAAATGCAAGGAAATTTAGTTTACATTGTAGGCCTATACTTCTTAGGCATAACTCACCGAAATATGTCCAATATTTAATAAATTTAATAATAAACTTTAAGAAAAAAAAACACAAAAATCTGTTAAAACAAGGGTGCACAAAAATACTGAAAACTGTAATTTAACTTTTATATTATATAAAAATTTCTTTGTATTGGATTCAATACAGCTAATTTGTATTGAATCCAATCCAATATTATTTGATATTCCCGCCGTGCCTCCCGCATGCTCAACGTACCTAAACTCAACATTTTAACTTTACAAAGAAGGGTAGACAAGCCTTCTATGTAAGGTAAAAAAATTGGAGTTTTTTAAGTTTTTAAGTGCAACATGCTTAAATTCTTAGGTGATCAAGACTTAATTGGAGCGCAAAGCCGAGATTTTGGGCATGAGCAGAAGGGGCATTTTCCTCATAGAGGAAAGAGATGCCAATCTCACGCTTGCGCAGTTGGAGCAGCTTCCTTTTTTTTCCCTTCACAACGGCTGCGTCACACGATCTCGCAGCAGCACAGTGCGAGATCAGGTGACAAAGAAAGAAGACCGAAGAAAAAGATGCAGGACCGAATTATAAGAAGGACCAGCGCCATAGAGGGATCTGTGGGATTAGGTAAGTGTGATTTTTTTATTTTTAGTTTAGTTCAGCTTTAACGAAAGAGTTCTATGCTCTAGGAAGCCACTTTCTAATTAGTAGTGTGCAGACTTCACAAAATGCTTGGATGATTTCTGTTGTCTATTTTCATATTTTATTTTGAAGGCATTGGTGTTTTTGTTTATATTTACTATTATTATTATTATTGTTTATGGACATTATTACACACACATATATATGAGATATAAATAAATATATATATATATAGTGTATGTTATACTGATTAAAGGTTAAAGGAAGTTAAGATCGATGATGGCGGTGAGACGAAAAGGACAACGCGGGACTGGATCGAGGGAAGGACCAGCGCCATTCAGGGACCTGCAGGATTAAAGGTAAGTGTGATTTTTTTGTTTTTAGTTTAGTTCTGCTTTAACAGCTCAACCATACTCATTCTTACACATTTGATGATGATGAAAGTAGGGCCAGGCAAAGGCTTACAAAACCAAACCACACCTTTACACAAGGGAGCTCAAACTGCACTCATTTTGTTCTCCAAGTTAGTTTTTGTTTGTTTTATTTTCCCATAAATGATTGGGATAGAGCAGAGACTGGAGATCAGATTTGTTTGTGAACAAATATCACTACTGTACAATATTTTTGTACAGTCGATACAATGATGAAAAAGAGGTCTTTTTTAAGATTAACAACATTGTCTAAACAGGCAAAAAAAATAATAAGTATAAAAAGAAAGAAAGAAAATTAAACAATAAATCCTAAATAGGGAAAATAAAAAGCATCCCAACAAACTACCATACATAACAATCGACTGGGAAACTCTGGTTTGGAGGTGTCTATGTAGTTAGCACGCCTTAACTCGCTTACATGAAAAGTTTGTGTAGAGAAAAAAATTCAAACAAAAAGAGACAGAAAACAGACAAATACATAAAAACAATGTTAAAGAAAACAGAAGAAACACAGGCTGAAACAAAATTCAAAAAATTCTATTTGAACATTACATACTGTAGCAGGATGACATATATGATGCTATATTTGCAGAGTATTTGGCATCATGTACTTAAAAAGGAATAAAAAGGCCTGGACAGGGCAGTTAGAAATTATGTTGCTGCACAATTGCAGCTCTTTATGTGGGATCCAGGCCCGAAGTGTCCTAGAAGAAATGGATAGATCGATAGATAGCTGTCTGGAAATTTTTTTCCTATACTTTCTGCCTAGAGACACAAAAGCACACGAAAGGAGATCATTCCAAAGCAAGAGAAACAGTTCTCATGAACAGTACTTTTTGTTGGAAGAAATCAAATTATCCGGTGCCAAGACTGGACTAACAGTTCTCTAACACTAATGATTAGGAACCAAGCTGATGCAACTCTCAGAGTGACATACACTAATTCAATGAATATAAAAAGTCAATAAAATGGTTTGAAATGTGTTGTGTGTAAAAAAATGAAAAATTCATTTATTATAATTAAAAGGAAATTAGGAGGGTATTTTTTAAACGGTATATCAAATAAAAGCTAAATTGTGTTTTGGAATCTGAGCTTTAATAACTCCTTGTCATAAAGGGTTAAGGTCTCGGGCATACGCAAAAGGAGCCTGCGCAGTGCGAGATCTGGGAGGTACGAAGAAAAACCTAGAAGAAGACTGAAGTAGATAATGATAATAAATAATATTTTTAACATATCCTGTTTTTCTAAAATATGACCCTGCTCTATTACCGTTTTAGTATTTACGCAATTATTACTCATTAATCTGTTATATTTAAAGCACGTACGTAACTGTTAAATTATACAGCCTAATAATCATGTATACACAAATGTCACATGTATGACTGTTTTTATAACTATGTTGTTATGTATGGTAATTTGAATCTATGTTTTATGATATATTCAGACCACGCACAATACTTGGGGCTGCTTCGTCACACGCACAGCTACCCCTGAAGAAGCCCTTGGTGGGGCAAAACGTGTCATGTCTTTCTGCTGTGCAATAAATTCTCTGTTCTAATCCTTTGCAGTTGGTCTAATCCTACCTATATATATGATACAATAGGGTACTTATGTCTAGCTCAGTTTGGTTGGCAGATCATTGGATTGGTATTAAATACAATATAATATTTTGGCCTAAAAAAACATTGGTTTTCTTTTTTTTTTCCATTATCTTTTTTTGCATGCTATATTGTGAAGAAGGATGAAAATAAATAGCAATAAAGAAAAACAATATTATTAGCACTTTGTAGTAGGGGTATTATAGGGTTTAAACATAACCTTCATTTCACTAAAATGAAAACATGGAAGAAAGCAGGAGAAATAGAGGTAGTTTTTTTTGGCAAATGTGTAGCATGTAGTTTTTATTATGAGAGTGAAGGCTTGTATTTGTACAATATTCTAGAAAAAGTTCATCTAGACAGTTTTTTATATATACAAAGAAACATAGAAAATGTGGAAGAAATAGATTGTGTTGTTTTGAGCAGGGGCATTAACAGGTTGTTCTGATGCCCCAGCACTATCCACAGATTACCTCTGTATGAGATATTGTTTATGAGATATCATATAGTACTGATGTATTTCGGCTATTGGCTTCTTGAGTTGACAGTATCACAGGTGGAGGGAGGTAAACTGTGTATTTGGTGATGAGGGAGTTGTACCTATAAAGTTTGTGTGTCAGATTCTCTGCAGGCTTAGGGGATATTTATGGCATGTTTAAAGTGGAAGTAAACCTTTAATCCCACAGATCCCTGAATGGCGCTGGTCCTTCCTATGATCTGGTCCCGCATCATCCTGGAATTCCTCTTTGTCCCTGTGCAGAGGAAGTGCCGGGCGACACCATCTTCAGTCTTCTCAATGTTATCTTATTGTCTTCTTGCTACGTCACCCGATCTCACACTGTGCAGGTGCAGGATCAGGTGATATAGCCGCTGTGAAGGGGAAAAAAAAGTGCGGATCTCACTGCACATGCGTGAGATTGGCATCTCTTTCCTCTTGGTGGAAAAAAATCCCCCTTTGCAGAAGGAGCAGCCAGAGCCTCCTGGGATGCATGATGTAGGTATCCCAGGAGGCTCTGCACTCCCATTAACCCCCTTAGCGGTAATCCCAAGTATGGCTCGAATTTAAAAAACATGAAAAAAGCGGCAACCCTGAGCCACACTAGGGGTAGCTAAAAGCATTAAAAAAACACTTACCTCGTCCTATTGGCATCCTTCGGCATTCTGCTCATCTATGCCAGTCCCTTGGCCGCGTCCTCTTCTTGCGATCTTCTCCTGGCGAGTGCAGTGACGTTTCCCGGTGACATCAGTGCATGAGTGGGAGTGCATGGCGGGAAATAACTGTATTGAATCCAATACAAAGTAATCATTATATATTACTTTATATATATATTTTCAATATATATATTTATATTATACAGTATATGCTACTGTACAGTTTTATTACAGTTTTTTTTATTTAAAGTTTATTGTTAAATTTATTTAATATTGGATAGTTGATAGTGAGTTAAGAATTATAGGCCTACAACGTAAAATAAATTTCCATGCAAAACAAGTACCGCTTTTAGCATAAAAATACGGACAAAATCGGAACGACAACCAGGGGGATTCTCTTTTATTTGTTACTTAGAAAGGTTGTTTACCCTTCTATGTAAAGTAGAAATGTTGAGTTCAGGTAGTAGATAGTAGTTAGATAGTGGAAAGGCCGCCCGAGTTCTCTTTGAATGGTAAATTCTCTGAAGGGTTAGGTAGTTGCGGAGGGGGTCCTTAGATGAGCCTGGTGTTCCAGTGAACAGGAGGTCAGGCAAGTGGAAGGTATGATTCTGTGCTGTTAAGTCCCAAATTGAGTAAAGCACATTAAACATGCATTTTAAACATGTTTTATGCTAGTGTGCTATACAATGTGTACTATTGTATACTATCAGGCTTAGCCTGGCCCATCAAAAGATAAGAGGATGCTCCAGTGGGTGGTTCCTACTGTCATTATGTAAAGACTGACAGTTATTGTATGTGATATTCCCCACCCAGGGATCCTGTGCACACCATGCAACACCCTTCTCTTTTTGGTAGCATTGTATAGTAAGGAAGAGTGTCACCTAGTGTGTGTCCAGGGCAGAGGCCACCACCCTGCAGAAGAAGAGATATGCCAGTTAAAAGTGATAGTGACAGAGGCAGGTTGAGGAGCACCTATCATAGACAGCCATTCGGGCTGTATTGATGGGCTTCCATGTGGTATCTTTAAAAAAGTAGCATTTTTTTGACTTGTGAATGCCATTAGTACCTGATGATCGGGGTGTAAGTTGGGGATAGAAGTGGCACACAGGGATTGCTGGATGGGGTGACATATTGGTTTATGTTTTTATAGGCTATCCATGGTTTTATGGATGGCTGGAAACATTGGGTGGTACGTACAAGTCCAAGGGTAAGGGTCTATTTATGGGAGGTGTCTGTACATGGATGTAATGTAATATGATTATATTTCGTTTCCCCCAAAAAAAAGACATGCAAAGGAAAGCAATATAATAGAACCTAGAAGATGAAACATAGTTCTAAAAACAATTGCAAATGGAACATATTTTGCGGTACATAGTTAATAATCAGCACTAATATGCACAACTAGGAGAGAACCAGGGAACAAACCCCAACAAAGCCTGCTCAACCTACAGTATATAATGTCATAATGATGATAGTCATTTGTGAGGGAAAATAAATAATTAGGAGTATGACAATTCAAACCATGGAGTAAACCATTAATAGTAAAACTACCTCATCTGGCTTATGGTTCATAGAGGAAAGAATGGTTTACAGGAAAACCAAAAGTGGAGACCTATGAATCATTATCAAATATAGAATGCAAACTTAAGTACATGGAATTGTGGGAACTGGATCTGGCCAAAAATTTTGTGAATGCGAAATTAAAGTCAATAGGTCGAATTTAAACATTATTACCAAAGCCCCTATACATGTTGGAACCACCAAATTTGCTAGGTATGTGTAAGAGAACAGTGGCAACAAGGGACAAATACGAAAGTTCCAAAAGACCTTGTGGTTTTCCAGAAAATGGTAGGCACTTCATCGTTCTCGATGGTTATGCCCTTGCACATCACTTGTTTGAGGTGGCCGCATCAGGTTTCGCCAAGCATCCAGTAAACCCCCCCGCCTTGGCCTAGATATTTGGATGTGTGCGGCCTGTTGCCACTACTGCTGCTGCCGCCACTACAGGAGAATACGGTAGAGGCAGTGTCCGCCTGAGCTGGGCGGAATGTGGTGCACGGAACTCCTCACCTAGCCAGTCGCATAGTATTCTGCTCAGGCGGGTCACCTTTTCTTTCTCTTGCGCTGGGTTGGGTAGAAACTATGACATTTTGTCTTTGTAGCGGTGATCCAGAAGGGTGGCCAGCCAGTAATCATCCTGGTTTTTGATGCTGCAAATGAGTGGACACACACATGAAAGAGGGGTTCCCTGGGATCATCCTCCTCCTGTCCCTCAGCAGGTGCCAAAACATCTTCTTCCTCATCACCCACCTCCTCCTCTTTAAGCTGCAGCAGTTCCTGTTGTTCCATGATCTGCACAATGCCTGGGGCATGACAGCACAAATGCAGGTTGGACGGGTCCTGTCCAGCAGCCCCAACATGGTCTCCCTTATCATCATCATCATAATAATCCTCCTCCTCTACTTGGAAAATCCTGATGCTGGCCAGTGTCCCTTCTTGCTCCTCCTGATGCTGGCTGTGCACTATAAAGTGTAATGTCGCCCTCATCTTCCTCCCCCATTTCTTCCCCTCCTCTCCCATCACCACTTGAGGATGAGGCCACACAGGGTATTATCAAGCAGAAAGATGATAGGTACATCATCTGACATCGCTCCAGCCTGACCGCTGCCGACGTACAACGTTTGTGGCCTGCTCAAAAGGGGCCAGTACCTTGCACAGCGTTTCCATCTGCAGTTACTGGTCACTGGTAAAACAGCTCAGTTGTATGGCTGAACCAAGGGCCCAGCTGCCTCCATGCACCATGCTGACCAAGTAATGGCGGATGGCTAGCTTTTTCTCACACAGACGCTGAAGCATGTGCAAGCCGTAGTGGCGTGCCTGCTTAACCACAATCTCCTCCGCTGCTGGCCTTTCAGGAGTGTCGAACAGAGAGGTGTTGGTGGTAGAAGGAATGAAGAAGGAGGAGGAGGAGGAAGGAGAGGACTGGGGTGGCCCATGCTTTCCCACCACACCCCTTGGCGGGGGTACCAGGTGCTGCAATGCCTCTTGCAGACCAGCGTCCACTGAGCTATGCAAGGCCACCCAGTGAGCTGTGAAGGACAGCTAGCGTCCCTCTTCGTGCCTGGATGTCCAGCTGTCCATGGTGATGTGGATTTGGCTAGACACGAGAATGGCAATGCCTGGTAGAGGTTACTCATTACATGTGCATGTAAACTGGGTACAGCCGTGAGGGAGAAGTAATGCCTGCTTGGTATATTCCACCGCTGCTCTGCACAGGCCGTCAGGTCACGGAAGGGAGCAGAGTCCACAACGCTGTACGACATTAGCTGCAAGACCAATAGTTTGGCTGGACGAGAATTGAGCTCAATTACTCTTTTGTTGGTTGGGCCCATAGCTTGATGCCTTGCGCAGAACTCCGGTAGAGTAGGCTGAAGGGGCTGGGAGCTAGGGGAGCTGAAGGGGTCATTGGAGTACCCATCTTGCAGCGACAAATGTCTGACGCCACGAAACCTGCAGGTAGAAGCTGTAACTTCATCGCCACTAGAAGTCTGGCTGGCACCAACCTCCTTAGACGTAGTAGCAGTGACAGTTGGAGGTGGAGAAGGAGTCAATGTAGTTGGAAGAAGAGAGGATGATGTGGTTGCACCTCCTTCAAGAGAGCACAAGTACTGCTCCCACTTTGGTTTGTGGTTCTTGCGCATGTGGGAAAGCAGGGATGTTGTATCCAAATGTGATCTGGCCTGTCTTCTGCAGATGTGCCTGTGACACAGGATGCAGATTGCTATGCACCCGTCATCGTCTTTCAGCGTGAAAAAGGACAAAACTGGAGAGGTGCGTGCAACCACTCTGCTGCTCTTTCTCTTTGCCTGCCTCTGTGTCTGCTGGGTGCCCTGCATCTGCTCCAGCTCCCCCATGGTCACATTGTCTCTGACTGTTCCCCTGCTTATGCCCACTCCTCTGTCTCTTCTTTGGGACTCACATGAGGCATATTGGCGGCCCCTTAAATCCCCAGTCTTTTGCTGCTGCTGCTGCTGCTGCCTTTCCTTTACGTCTGTTTCGGAACTGCTGCTGCTTACACACATCGGTGGTTCCAAGGTAACATCACGGTCATCATCATCCTCATTTTCATCTAAGCCAACAACTGCGAATGCAGCCACTGATCTAGAACCCTTGCACAGCAAGTGTTGACCACACTCTCCAAGGGTCTAAAAGTATGCCTCCTGCTCCAGATCCTCAGGCTGTTCGTCAAACAACAAGGGAGAGTCATCGGGAGGTACAGGCACATTAGCCACGCTAACTACTGTCTTTGCCCCTGTCACTGCTGTGCTGGACTTGAGCCCCCTGAGACCCAGTCCACAATACTCTCCACATGACGTGGCTGTATGATTGTATCCCGCCCTCCTAATACATTTACCAGCGTTTGACCACTTGTTCTGCTGCCTCCAAAAGTTTGCTGCTGCTGTGGTCAGCACACTTTTAATTGTCTCCAGGGTAGGGGACAGAGGGTCGGTCCAACCTTTAGGTAGGCATCTTATTGCTGCCAACAAACATTTGGAGATCCACCCCCATCTTCCTTTGCCTTGAATAATCTCTGATAGATCATCCCAGAGGCTGAACAAACATAGGCCAGGGTTAGCCGGGAGAAAACATCCCTTTATTTCCTAGATATACTGCAAAATTCTTTGCCAGTAACATTTAATCAAGGAGCATAACCAAAGTCAATAAACCAATGTAGCCAACGGGGCTTTACACTTAGGGCACGTAAAATCAAGTGCAGACACAGATCGCAACCCTTCAGAAACCCTAGACTAAAGACTAAAGACTTTATATGCCCTATAAAGTAGCTTAAATTCTGTCTCTTTCCATATTTCGTTTAGCATTATTAAAAACTGCATCCTCCAACTGTAGCTCCTCCCGCCACCTGCTCACATTGGGTGACAGCAGGGATTAGGTAAAATAATCCCGGATCACTCTATAGACTTCCGATTTGGATGGGAGAGAGAGAAAAAGCAAATTGTCAAATAGGTTATAGCCTAGAGCATTCGGAATATCCTTCACCAATGATTTCACATAATTGGTTTCTTGTAAGTAGAACAGGTGATGAGTCAGATAAATTGAAGACACCAGCTTGGCCTTTAGTTCTTGATAAGTCACCAACCATTTCAAGTCTGTATTGTACAAATCTTCTACTACAGTAACACTTTTGCGTTTCCATTGCTGAAATATTGGTTGAGTATCACCTTGGGGGAACATAGGGTTTCCAAATAGGCAAATATCTAGATAAGCTAAACAAAAGGTTCATCCTTCTCCGCACGTCCCGCCAAGCAAGTATTGTATCTTTTAATAAAATGTTTTCTTTGAACTGGACGGAAAGCGCTGAGAATGTGCAGAGTGCAATGTAAGTGCCCTGAGATCCCAGGGAAATGCCATCGCACACTCCAACGCATAATTGGAGAAGTGAGAAGTCCCCCCAGGCCAATCCACAATATGCCGAATCAAACAGGCTAAGTTATAAACCCGTATATTGGGTAGATTGGCTCCTCCTGCTAATTTGGGTTGATAAAGTTTGTGCAATGAAATACTGTGTCTTTTGCTCTGCCAGATAAATGTAGAAAAAAGTGAGTTTAGATGAAATACAACTTTACAGTATAACCTCACAGGTATGGTCTGTAGCAGATAAAGGAGCTTGGGGAAAGATTATTATTATTATTATTATTAATATTTATTATTAATAAACAGGATTTATATAGCACTAACATATTACGCAGTGCTGTACATTAAATAGGGAAAGATGACATTTTGAGTAAGTAAATTCTACCAAATAATAATAACAGCAAATTATGCCACATCTCCAGTTCCCTTTATATCTTGGCTATTAATGGTGGATAGTTAAATCCATATGTCGAAAAGGGGTGTTTACCTATGCAGATCCCCAGATAGGTGGTTCTTTGCCAGCAGAAAGGCCAAATTCTTATCCCAATCAGTCCGTCTACGAGAGGTTAGACAAAGAATTTCACTTTTATCAACATTATTCTTGAGTCCCGAACAAATTTCAAATTGGGCAAAAACATTCTGTATAAATGGTAAATCTACAGTCAGGTCCAATGTGAAAAGAAGAAAAACATCATCAGCGAAAAATTATTATAACTGTCATAGATTTTTTAACCCATGGAGTTCTTGCGAACGTTCAAAAAAATGAACCAGAGGGTCAGTGGTTATATTAAACAGCAGCGGGGAGAGAGGACAACCTTGCCTAGTCCCTCTCTCCAGCCTCAAAGGAACAGATATGAAACCAAGTGTATGGACTCCAGCACTAGGTGATCTATACACAGCCAAGAGTAAGGCCTTATACAGACCCCCGAAAACCCATCTTCTCAAACACAGAGAAAAGCCAAGTGACATCAACACTGTCAAATGCCTTTTCGGCATCAATACCTATAATAGCAAGGTCATCCATTGGATTATGTCTGGCAAAGTCCAGAGCTGTTTATACTTTTCTAATATTGCTTACTGCAGAACGACCCCTAACAGCCAACCTGTGGATAGGAAATTAGTTGGGGCAGTAGGGAAGCCAATCTTTTGGCGAGAATTTTAGATAGAATCTTGGAGTCTAAATTAGAGAGATGGGGCGATAGGAAGCAGGGCATCTAGGATCTTTGCCCTGTTTAGGAATCAATTTTAAATGCGACTTCAAGCCCAAGGGGAAATATGAGCCCTTGTCCCATTAATGTGAGTAAAAACCATGCAATATTTTTTTTTTAACAAATGGTCTTCTTTGGTAAATAGCAAGAGGTATCAAACACTAAAATATCTGTATTTTTTATAGTACAACAGAATTTTTTCTGTACCAAACTATTTTATTTGGTAAATAGCAAGAGGTATCAAACACTGAAATATCTGTATTTTTTATATAGTAGGACAGAATTTTTTTTTTACCAAACGGTCTGCCTTGGTAAATAGCAAGAGGTATCAAACACTGAAATATCTGTATTTTTTATATAGTGGGACAGAATTTTTTTTTTTTAACAAACGGTCCTCTTTGGTAATTAGCAAGTGGCATCAAACACTGAAATATCTGTATTTTTTATAGTAGGACAGAAATTTATTTTTTACCAAACAGTTTTCTTTGGTAAATAGAACACGACCTCATGGCAAATCACAAGGCCGTTCTCGCTTAAATGTTTGGTAAGTGAAAAAAGGCCCGATTCGACACGAGATCGAACTTACAAATCTCGCTCACTCATCCCTAGACCCTAGCACTTTCAAAGGTGTCTCTCCCCTAGTGTAAGCAAATTATAAAGCTTTATTATGGTGGTATTTGGTTACGGATCATTTAGTACACTATCACCCCCCATCCTCCCCACTGTGTTTTAGGGGGTGTGAGGTGAGGGGCACAATGGAACATATATGGTGGTTTTGCCCCAAAGCCCAAACTTTCTGGTTGGAGCTTATTTCTGAAATATTACAAACTGATGTAGAGAGGACACCAGAGGGGGCCCTATTTAGCAAACTTTAACAACCACTTCCTACATACTCTAAGAAACTAATCAAGCTTATTTTACTAGCTACATGCATTTCACTAGAGAATATTTTTAGAATTCATTGTGGCAAAATTTAACTGGATCATGGTTAATGACAGGCTAACAAGCACCCTTAATAAACAGGTTTGAGCAAATTTTGGACCCGTGGGTGGAATATAATTCAGTGAATTTTATATATAATATTATATATATTTATAACAAATATATATATATATATATATATATATATATGTATATATATATATATTATATATATATATATATATATATATATATATATTTGTTATATATATGTATATATATATATAATAAGTGAATATTATCCTACCAAATAAAGACATAATCCCTATTAGTAATAAATTAGCGTGAGAGTCTTCCCCCTCTCCCCCTATTCCCTCGTGTGTATCCGAGTTCAGATCTATTTTTACTAGGCTGGTAAAGACAGCTGACACAAACCCCAGATTAAACTAAGGCTATAGAGTTCAGAGGTGATCATACATAGGATGGGGGGTCAGAGTCCCCTATATGGGGGTGATGTGTAGAATTTGATCTGTACTGATGTCTTGTTTTAACCTGTAATGTTATCATTGTTTGTTTCAATGTCCACATTATTGACGTTAATGTTAAAATATCAAAAATCTAATAAAAAGATTGAAATACAAATATTAGAATGCATCTCACTACAAGGATGCACTTATGTTTGGGTGGATGATCAACAGTGCACACATTCAAACTCATTATCCATAGAAGTGCCGGTTGGACTATTTGAGGTTAAGTAGCCAAGAACGTCATTGGTGTCAGTGGTAACTGACCTGAGAGATGCAAATTGCTCATGGGTCAAGGAAACCCAAGCATCTTCTGGTTGAGAAACACTGGTCTAACATGTACTGTATATGGAATAGGTAGGGAACCTTAACAGGATTATATGGAATCATTGTATGAAAGGGAATAGTTGCTGCAGGAGCTACAGTCCTGGGTAGGTGGTATCAGGAACCCTGTGGTCTGTTCATACATGAAAAATAGTGTATGTGCTCGACAATAGTGAGAGGATGTAATGAATTCCGCACCATGCTGTAGCCTTGTAATCAACAGAAGCACATATATTGAATCACTAATTAGGCTCTTGGGGGAGGACATAACAGCCAGTGATGTAAGTGCACCAGTCTGGAGCACAAGCTGGCCGTTGGCTATGGATCATTAGAGAAGCCAAAAGGTTTTCTACTGTTACCCATGGCTGTGTGTCGACGATATATCTGTATTACAAACATACTTCTTACATATTAAAACATACTTCTTACATTTTAACATTTATTGAGTAGTACAAAGTTTAATAAAATTGTGGTATATAGATACTTTTGTGATATATATATATATATATATATATATATATATTTATTTATATTTATATAGTGGATAAGCGCATGATGGGAAAAGTAAAGCAGATGGTTTACATGTGTTCCTTTCCTTAGTTGCTTTTTAATCACTAATACTTTACATGCAGCAATAGTAGATAACAAACAAGTATGCTTATAAATGTCTTGAATATGTAATACAATTCTACATGAATAATTTGAAGCACAATTATCAAAGTGCAATGCTACCATATCACCAGTGAATACATATACATAACTAACAGAGGGGGAGCCAGGGTATTACCAAGCAATGTAAGTAGGCGGACTTTCCTGTCTTACAACAAGTTATAACTAGTACAAGAAGTAACAGCTCGGAACATTCAGTTAGCAACGCACACAGCAAGGAATTATTTGAAAAGTAAGTAAAATTGACATAGGCGTCTAACTATAACTTACATTTTTAACTTCTGATACCTTCCAACTATTTATAACTCATATTCTTTCTTTTAAATGTGTTATAGGTCCCCTCAGTTTTATTTATTGATGAATTTGTTACATATAGAAAATGAAAGTAAGACTGCCATTACATAAACACTATGTACATAATATGTTACACGTTTGTGTAAAGTGTATGTATAGCCAAATATTTATGGATAGAGTGATGAAAGGTTAAAACCCCTGTCAGTTTTATTTTCTATGTTTTTTTTATTATTCCTTCCTGTTTTGGACCAGGTTATTAGAAGGAAATATCGCAAATAGAGATGAGCACACTAAAACTCTATTCAACTTTGTTAAAAATTCAGTTGAAATTGCACAATTCATGGTCGCTGACTTTTCAAGGTAATTCCCCCAGTCTCAGTCCATAGATGGCCCCATGCCTTCCCTCAAAAATGAGAGGGGGTCTTATGTTGAGGGTCAGTGCCTCGATTCCGACACCTGTTCCCAAAGGGTTGTGGTGCTCTGCAGGTGGAATCCTATTGGAATCTTAAAGCCTTTTTCAATAATAGGCTCTAAATGGCCATCCTCTTACCCTGGCAAAATGTATAGGATAGATAGGGTTAAAATAAAACTGGTAATAGGGAAACGAACACTGTCTTCCTGACACTCAATGACAGGGATCCAGTGAAAGCATTTATTTTACTTCACTTTTTTGGGGGGCTAAAGTGAGAAAGATGGATACATGAATGATATGCAACAAGGAAGACAGTGTTACACCATTAGTATACCTTATGGACTTCCCCCCAGATTCCACCAATATAAGCATAGACCCAGCTTGCATCTGCTAAGCTTTTTTACTGGGGTTAAAATGGACTGGATCATGTGAATTTGCTTAGCTCTTTTGAGTCCAAGCAGGCATTATTGTAGCTGAGAGGAAGCAGATCTTCTTGCGTCGGGCTCCTGGAAAAGCTGGTCAAAGTGAATGGCTAGGAGCAGAGCAGAGTTACCAAGAGCTGATTTAGGTCAATTTGTATTGGCTGTTCTGGGTCCATAACAGGAATAGATGCAGAAGCATTAGTGGCTGGACACAAAGAAGTGGGATATTGTTATTAATAAACAGGATTTATAAAGTGCCAACATATTACGCAGTGCTGTACATTAAATAGGGGTAGCAAATAACAGACAGACACAGACAGTGACACAGGAGGAGGAAGTGTGATATACAGGAAATGTTCCAAAGAAATATCAGGAAGCAAACTTCTCAGCACCATGCTCCTGAAAACGCCAGTCAATCTGAATGTCTATGAGGATAATGCTATATAGAGTTCCAGAAATTCTGACTTGGGCTATTTCATCCTTAAGGAGCTCAGAAAGACCCCTTTGGAATCTGTGCCTTTTTCACTGGGTATCAGATGCCAAACAACACAATTCGGAAACATACACTGTATTTGGACAGTGTGTGTAAATAGCACTCTTAGCAGAGGAGGTTTGACCCAAGTCATTATAGATAAAAGCTATGGCAGCTAGGTAATCTAATGAGACTAGTGCTTGTCATTCTTCATTCTGTTCACATTATGAACCATGAATAGATTTTAAGGTCCGCAATGATACTCACTTTGATATAAATATATTGTCACACTTATTTCTTACTCACTAAAGCGCAGGCGCCTCTCTCCTGAGCATGCATGCAGTTCTGACTTTGGGCGTGCCTATGCTCCCAAGCTTTATCAGTTTTGTCCATCCTGTCGGTCAGTTAGGAAATAGCCTCTTAATCATCCTTGGCTATTTAGCTAGCTCAGACACAGCACTCAGTGTTTGTGCAAAATGTCTCCACTAGTGCCAAGCCCCCTAGCTCTGCTGAGCATTTCCTCAACACCTGTTAGTTAATTCAGTGCTTTTCCTGTCTAGCTCCTGTGTTAACCCTTTGTTGCCCAGTCTGTTGATACCCAGCCAATTCCCTTGTGCTGTTCCAGTGTTCCTCTAAGTCTGTGGATATTCCTGTGTCACCTGTGCCTCCTGTTGCTTCCAGTGTCTCCTGTGTTCCCTGTGTCTGCAGTAGCCCCTGTGTTACTGGTGTCTATTTCCTGAATCCCTGTTATTCGACCCCTGGCTTGTGACCTGACCTCTCTTGCTTGCTGCCTGCCCCGACTGTGGCCTTCCTTCTGAAAATTCTTCTGCTTAGTGATTTTGTACGGCGCATTCTCTTGCCCACCCTGGTGTGCCCAAGGACCGCAACCTAGCAGTAACCAGCAGTGCAACATCCTCACCACTAGACCCTCTGGGGAAAACCTGGCTACTGCTTACACTCTGCACCTTGGCTCTTCCCAGGGCTCACACCAATTCTGTGCAAGCCGTAGCACCCTGTAATGGCCCTGTCTCCCCAAACGTGACATCATATCATTGCTTTTATAGTTTAAAGGGCTAAGACAAAGGGCTGAACTTTTAAAGCTTTCCAAGACTGAAGAAGATAGACTATCATGGGAGAACCTGGGAAATTTATCAAACCTGGAATAGATTTGGTCCATATCAGGCCCATAATGTGTATCACTGAGTATATATTCAAAGTTACCATATCTTTTTTCACAATTACAGCGTGCTGAAAATGAATGAAGATATACAAGCTCAGCTCCTAAAAATTACCATGGCTCTCGACAAACAGAATGTAAAAGAGTTTGTGTTTCTATGTGGAAACATGCTTACGGCTGCAGATAAAAGAGACTTAAATGATGGCACAGCACTCTTTCGCTGTCTGCACAGAAAAGGTTTGTTGTCACAGGATGACTTATCATTTCTAAAAGAGATTCTGTACAAAATTGGCAGAATTGACATCTTAAAACAAGTACTGTTAATGACGCAGGATGAAATAAAAGCGCTTCAAAAATCTCCAAGGCAAATCTCTTCCTACAGGTAAGACAAAGCTGTGGTCCCTTTGGTAAACCTGTTTATAGATATTACTAAATAGCTGCCTATGTGGTTTTCTTTTGAAGTTCAGTGTAATGTTGCTACTGCTTTGGTGGACCTGATCACAGTCCTTGAATCCTTAAGTTTTTGTAACCTTTCAATCCTCCATTATTTCATTGCTTGCATGTCAAAATATACAACAACAGTATACAATTGTAAACCTGCTGCACCTTTTATTATTAAAGACAGTCATTGTGTTCCTGTCAAGTGACTTACCTAGGCTGAGATGACCTCATCAGTCTTTTGGAGATAACTTTGTCCTCCTCCCTACTGATTACAATGTAACTGTCCGTAGCTACCAACGGCTTACATTTTGACCCTTTTCCAGAACCTAAATCCACAGAGACATTTTCATGTTTTCTTATGTATCTTCTGCACACTGTACATGCTTCCCAGTTTTCAGTGAACCAACACTTCTAGTGCTAATTGAACCCTACAAGCTTGGGGTACAGATGATCAAGCAAGCATGTACAGATGATCAAGCAAATTCAATCAGGAACTCCCATTTGTCCTGTGGGCCACCTATTCCTACCCCACAATTAGAAGGGCAAAATGTTGTACACGTGTGGGCTGTGTTTGGGGACATTTGACCGGACATTATCAATTGTAAAATTAATTAACTTTGGTTTACTACAAAATCCTTTGTGTGTAATCCTTAGACTCTTCAGTGGTGGATTTATTCTAGTACTGCTTTATGGTCTCATCCCATAGGAGTGTAAGCGAAGTTTTTAGAAGTCCCTGGGGTAACAAGTCACAGACTTGTATTTCCTGCAGATAAAGAACTCATGTGTCCAGCCTTTAATGTGTCTCAGTGTGTCCAGTGCTCACAATAAGGGCTTGAGTTCCCACAAAGATGTTTCATCCTAAATCACTACTACAGAATGATATCAAGAAAAAATGTTCCTGGTGTTTGCTGACAACTTCCCACCAATTGGGGAGCAGAGTCTTTGTTATCATACTGGAGTGGGAAAGGGTAGTCAACATTTGTCTGTCATTTGCAACTCCTAGTATCTCTCATAGCTTATGCCCAACAGGAGTTTACCATGCCACATCCCTAGAACATGATATGCAACTAATAGCTTTTAACATGAGACTTTACAGGCATAATAACCACATAAGCACCGACTTAGAGATCAATTTTTTACATAATTAAAATCATTTGTCCATTTTCTCACAAATAATGATTTTTGTCAGAGTGCCAAACTATACATAGAATTCATACCTGATTCTGAAAAACAGGACTGTTAAATGCTCCTGGAAGCCTACGCTGCACAACTGGGCTTCCAGGAACGTTTTCAGGCAAAACACACCTGCGTTAAAAAGTATGTACATGTTTTATAGGTGTATTTGTTCTGCCCTTTTAAACCTCTCTAACAGCTATGTTTTTTTCCATTCAGCAAAAATACCCTAGCTTTAAAAAAGTCTAACGCCTGAAAAAGCCTGAAAAAAAACAGACCTATTCATTTCCATTTAAATTATTTTTTTACAAGGCTTTTGTAAGCATTTGCAGGCTGCAAAAACCCTTACAAAAGCCTGAAAATGGAGGCTAGGCTAGGTACACAAGAGCAAAGGTTCTCGTCCGATAATCGGTTCACGGTTGATAGCGGATGACAATCTTGCGTGTGTACATTGCCCATCATCCTAATGACCGTCCTGGCGGATCAATGGACGATGGATGACGAACGATTGGGGAAAGAGCACAGTGGGGTGCCGCTCCATCGGTCTCCCCCTCCCCTCCCCATTGAGCAGAATGGTGATGTATGTACAGCATTCATTCATGCATTGTGCAGTCATTTGTTGTTGGAAAGGATCGTGAAAGATTCTTTCCAATGACATTTATTGCATGTGTGTACATAACCTTTTTCAAATCTAATGGTTTACAATAATAGGATGTTGCTTAAAGTTTCCATTCTCTTAAAACAAATAAAAAGCACCCAGAAAGAAAAGGCTGATCTCACTGCACATGCAGTAAAAAAAAGCTTCTTCTGTGCATGCCCAAGATTGTGACGTATGTCAGCGGTAAAGACAAAAGAGGAGGGGCCTTGCCTTAAAATGGTATTAGGATATGAAAAAAAAGTTAAAAAGACAAACATATTTTTACCTTTTTTAAAATGGTTATTTATATAAAAGGGTTTACAAGTAAAAATTGTGATAATGGGTCCATTTTACCTGTAAAACTTTAATTGTGCCTTTTATATTAAACATAAGGGATGGCATCTTCTTTTTGAATCCTACAGGTCTCTACTATATGATATTTCACAAGAACTAGATGCTAGCGAAGTGAAGAATGTGACGTTTCATGTGTACCCTCAAAAAGCTAAATTACAAGATACAGTAAGACACTTTAAGTTAAAAGTACTTGGAGGATTTATACACTTTTTAATATTCTTGAGTACACCCCCTTATATACTCCTTTACCCATTCCCCTGGTAGGTAGTCGATATCTGGTCAGCCCTCTTATTATAAAGGGGATTTAGGATTCCAACATAAGTACCCCATCTCCTCCTTAGGGCACTGTACAGTAAAGGGCAACATCAGACAAGAATACTCTGCAAGGGGTGAAGGTTTTGCCCCTAAAGTTTGTTAGATTCTTCTTTGCACCACCACACTGCATAGACTAGACTAAAGTGTAAAATAGTGTACATAAACACACTTATTTTTTGGGGTATACATGTATGTTTGGTCAAATACTTATCTCAATCTTCCTTTATTCTTGGTTGGCCTCTTTCTGTGACTCCAGGGGCAAGAGGGGAAGATCGGGCAGCAGCAAATACTCAATATATTCATTGATAGGCTGCTCGCCCTTCTCCAGAGTAAATTTTTGCTTCAGCAGAGGAAAAAATGTCCTCCCAAACCCTCACAACCCAAAGGCAAGCTTGTCATTTCAACTGCTTTCATACTAGCAAGTGAAAACAGCCTCGTTCCCCAGTCAGTGACTTTGGCACACCCCACATTTACATTTTTTATATACTTTTCATTGAAAAACACTAAAACACTTACAAGTGTTGACATTTCTATGGACTACTGGATGTGATGGATATATAACTAGCTGGAGGGCTCCCATGTACACGTGAGGTACTAGCCTGGCCTGCTGGGTCTGTCATATCAAAGAAAGCCTTTGGGAGATTTGTAACTGAGAAGATAACATTTAATAAGACCATTTATGTATAAGGAGATAATTACTTTTATAAAAATAATATCACTTGGAAAGTGTTTTTAATGAAAGTACCAGCTGGGGGATACTGAAGAAAAATGAAGTGAATATATCTTCCCCAGAGCTTTAATATATATATATATATATATATAGTTATGGACAAATACAAAACCAAAGCCCTTATTACCACCCTCAAGGACCAGGAATTGCATTATGGTTACCATGGATTCAGTCCCAGTGTAATAAATTTGGAATTGAATTCATGTAGGTTTGGTTTGAGTCTATATCAGCCGGGAATCTCATCCCTATGAGATACTTTGTGGTCTAAATGACCAATTTACTGTCTAAGGGAACTTGGTGTTTTTTTTATTTTTTTATTAATTAGTAATTAAATAAATAATTTATTTTTTATTATTAATAGTTTAACCTGCAAAACTGATTACAGGTTGGGTTGGTTGGATTGCAGACACTCATTAGGATTACAAAGAACTTTCCCTTATTTAGAAGCTGCTATTTCCCCCCCCATTTAGATTTAATATACATATAAATGATTATACAGACCTTACAGCCAGGCACCATTAGCAAACTAAACTAAGAACTTTGTATATTTAAAATTCATATTTGTATATGTAATAATTGTGTCCTGTTTTATGTTTGTATCGCCAAGGACGCTATGTTGGATGTGATTATTGAAATGGAAAAAGATTTACTTGTGAAAGAAGATAATTTAGAAAAATTAAAAAAAACTTTAGCAGTAATTGGTCGTCAGGATCTCCGACAAAAAATCCTTTCATGTGAAAAACAAGGTACTTGTATTTATATTTCTTAGTGCAATGCAACTTTTATTTTGTTGAGATATACTCATGTTGTATATAAAGGGCTAACCATTATTAAGGTAAAAATGTTATTAGGAAATTGATAACGTAGATAACATATATGAGTGGACATTGAGAGCTGTAGGACAAAATTGCAATACAGTTTACATGTTTCTCAAAAGGCCAATAATTCCCATTTATGGAAATAATAAAATTAATAATTGAAATATATCTGATGAACAACATGAACAACAGACAATGAACGACCACAATAGAAGTGTGGGGAGGAGAGTGCTGTGTGATGCCACTTTCCCGTCTTTCCCCTCCCCATAGAACAGTGCTGTGTGTACAGCGCTCATTCACTTTCAGTCATGTATTTTTTCCTAGAAACGGCCATGAAAAATTGTTTCCAAGGACAATTATTGAACATGTGTTTGCAGCCTTAGTCCCAGACAATTGGACTTGTTTTGTAATACATTATTTATTTGAAAATTATTCATAAAAATAGGTTTACCTATTTATGAATACATTAATAAATCTTTTATTGCCTTTCAGCAATAAAAGTAGAAATGAACAAGAAATGTCTCAGATACCTATTTAAACGCAGTGCATGGAATCATGTACAGAAGCATATTCTATACCCTTACACAATAACTATACATATAAATCATACAGTAGCACACCCACTTATGTCAGTAGTAGTATATGTACACAGGGGTACAGGTTCAGCTTACATGTACATCTTTTGGGAGGCATAATATTGTTATACATAAAATCTAACAACAGCATAGAAATGTATACATCTGGGACTAGCATGACACATTAAAGAATTCATACCTAGCATAGCCAGCATACCTTTAAATACCTTCATAGGTAAAGAGCATGTACAGCAGGCAAGAGCTTGCACAAAATCTAATATTTCAGGGTAATTCTAACACCCTTCTCAAGAAAAACCTGCTGTTGGATGTACTTTTGCATACCTACAGTATGGTATGAATTATACTGTATATATGTACTATAAGGCTGTATCCAAGTGTTTTGTGCATATACTATTTTTTATATGAGTATATATATATTCTTGCAAGTTATAGATTGTATTGGGTGTTTTATCTTTTGATTTACAATTGTATCAATGCCCAGAAATACACTATAATAAAAATAAATACATAAAAATGCCTAGATCTGTATATTGGGAAAACAAAAAAACACTTGTATATATAGTCCAATTAAAACTCTCTCTACAAAAGATTGGCCAAACCCTTTAGATCAAAGGCTCTCGGCACCAAACAAGGTATGCTACTACTACAGGACTGCTTAGATCAGGCATGTCCAAAGTCTGGCCCGGGAGCCAATGCGGCCCGTGTTCAGATTTCCACCGACCCTCAGTCTCTGGCACAGGGAATCCCCTACGTCATTATAGTGAACGTGTGCTGTGCAGGACCCGCAAAGACCATGCCCACACTGATTACAAGAATGTGCTCTGCACAGAGCCTGCACTGACACCGGACTCCGTGCACACAAAATCCCTCACGTCACCCAGGTGCGCGCCTGTCGTGCCAGACCCATGCAGACCACACCCACACAAATCCTGATTAACGATTGGCCCCCATACATTTTCACCTCACCAAATCTGGCCCTCTTTGCAAAACGTTTGGACACCCTTGGCTTAGATTATACTAAACAATAGACAGATTTTAGCAGGTGGAGTAGTCATTTTCCAGACAAATTACCCACAGATAGTTACCTGAATTCTAAAGGACTTGGTGGACTTCATGCACTCAGGAATTGTCTATATTTGCCCAAAAATCCTTGGTAGCATATACCTTGGAATACCTACCTGCCCTTGTCTCCTGCCTATGTTACTTTTGGAGCCCCATATTTGCAAGATGTGCAGGTTACACAAATGGTTATATTAGGAACCTCTTATCCTTAACATTTTCCTGGAAAAATTAAAGTAAGTCCTCCTGATGGACTGAATTGAAGCTTCAAAAAGCTTTAAAAAGAAAACATAGTTATCTATTTTATCCAGTATTCATTTCCTATTGAGATGCCACAGGGTGATGGTACTGTGTAGCATCTCCCGAGGGGTAGCGGTTCCTGGCATGAGGAAGTATAAACACACCGCAACCTCACCGCAAAGGTGGACCCAACTTTATTGACACTGCTATGTATTTCTCTGTTTATATAATCCTTACGGAATAAATACAAATAAAAAAATGCTATAATTACACCACCAAAAGTAAATTCCTATGTCCTCCATTTAAACCAAATTTAAAATTCATTCTGAGCAAAACTACACCCCTTTCAATGAAAATTATTATAAACCCCAGCAAAATGGATAATCTGAAAGTCTGACAATCAACGATAAATAATTTCATGTTCTCAACCAACAATGTGTTTAAGCCCCACCTGTAGAAGGACCCAGCTATTAGTAACTTTAATAACTGTTGTTTTGTCCTCAATGCCTATTCATATATTAGTAGGATCATTAGTAGGGCCACCTTATTATTATAAAAAGCTAAAATCAAGTCAAATTCTGAAGGCTTTTCCATATCTTTTTCATGCTGGTGGTAATTATAATCATTCCTACCATCTTTAGTGATTAAGGTGAAGGCCTTCAATCCTTTCAGAATAGACATCAAACTATGCACAGGGATAAGTATCTTTTTTTCTGCTACGAGAAGCTGTTTGTAGCTATCCAAATGCCTGACCCGATCACCTATCTGAGCTTGTCTGTTCGTTCCTATACTAACTTTGGGAATTGGTGCCTAATATGCATTCATTTAGCTACAGAGATGTTGGGTAAGCAATCTGATTAGACAGCCATTAGGCCTCTGTATCTTTTAGTATATATGACTGCATGTGTATTACTTTTATATATAATTATATTTTACAGAAGAACAAAACTGTCTTAGTTCCGCACAGGAGAAGATGCCAATCCAAGGTAAGGATACATACAAATAAAATCAGTAGTGTTGTAATCACATTTATTATTAAGTTCTGTAATAATTTTATTTCTTTTTTTAGAGAATCCTACTAATGAGATAAAGGAAGATGGTTCTGGAAAAGGCAGGGTGAGCTATTTCCACATGAATTGTGTGATTTTTGCATTTTAATTGTAAATAGCAAATACATACATATTGCACCTTAGTCAATTCCACTCCAGGTGTTGTTTTAAGGTAATATGTCACTTTACCAAGATTGTCTGATAAAGTTTAAAACTTGTAGAATGAACAATATATTTCAGGCCACACAAGACCCATGCCTATCTTTTCCAGTCTTGAAGAGCTTTAATAAATTAGACCTATTATAAATAGTGAGAACAAACAATAAGCAATGAACATTTAGGAGTAAAGCCATGCCCTTTGACAACATCCAATTTGAAAAACAGCGCATAGACATCCGGTCTATGCAAATATAATTAGGAAAAACAAAAACAGGCATAATTTTATCTTCATTACAGTAAGTTTTTTTTTATCCCCATCTTTTGACCCACGACTCAAACTAAATGCATTTAATTTGATATTGAACTGCATAAATACTACTGGTTAATCACTGTCAATCTATTTAGTTCAATATAATATCTAACTACCCATATACCAACCAGCTTTAAACGTAGACCATGGGCCAAAATGTGGAAATTGATACTGACACCAAAAAGCTAAAACATAATACCCACATGGGATCAAAATCTAGATACTTGTCTTCCAACCTAGGCTATGATGACAAGCCCTCATGTCACTTAGAGTTGATAAATCCATCTTTCCAAAACAGAAAAGGGAGGTGCCATCTTACATAGTTGGCCCATCCACTAGGGAAATAAACATATCTCAGAAAAAAATCCTGTAGACATAATTGATCCAGAGGAAGGCAAAAAACACACTTATAAACCTGGTTCAAATTTGCTCCAACAGTGAAAAAAAATCCTACGTGAACCCTTAAGGCAATCAGATGTTATCTGGATCAACATTCTCTGTTGTCATCTTATCATTAGTCAGTCTATCATTATGGACTATTCCAAATATAAACATATCAACATATGCTGTAAAACCCCTTAAGGATGAAAATATTAACACAGAGATGGTTATGGAGGAAACCCTACCATAAACATACAACATTTAAAATTACTCAACATTTCCCCATTGCTTCAAAAGATTTGCCACACCCATTTTGCTTCTGAGAACAGAATCCAATAGTACATAAAATTAGTAAACTGACTTACCAGTAGTTTAACTTTTTTGTTGTTAAAGGTTTTTAATAGACAAACATAAAAAGAAACGATGACAAACAATAATATTCATAACAATACAAGAATAATTTATCCAGTAGTTTTGACTTGCCCTGGGTGACAGCTGACATGATCTTAAGCAACTTAATTTTATTTTTTTTCTAATAAGTACAACGACCTCCAAAAAAAATATGTTCCAACCATACATAATGGCTGCTATTAGAACTAGCTTACTTAGAAATTGATGAAATAGGACATTACTTTGTAACAAAGACAAGTAAGATAACTATATGAACTATAGGGTTAGGAGACGTTTTTTAGGGTTTTTGGATGTGCCAGAGTGTGAGTATGGATGTCATAGTATGATATGTAAGATTGTTTAAGCCAGCGGTCGCCAACCAGTGGTCCGTGGCTCTGGCCAGCGCACCCTGAGCAGGGTCAGAA
Organism: Pyxicephalus adspersus; assembly: GCF_032062135.1. Taxonomy (NCBI): domain Eukaryota; kingdom Metazoa; phylum Chordata; class Amphibia; order Anura; family Pyxicephalidae; genus Pyxicephalus; species Pyxicephalus adspersus. The sequence continues at coordinate 63,324,790 of NC_092864.1, forward strand.
GAAGGACCCTGCTGGGGGGTGCACCGGCCAGAGCCACGGACCACGTTCCCTGTACAAATCCCTGGCTCAGGCAAGAGGGTGGGATGTGTCCCTGGACACAACTCGCCCACTCTCCCATCGCAGGCACAGATCTGCAATTGGAAGTGGACAGAATTATACCATCATTGCATCACTATTGGGGAGGTTTCTCCCCTTTAAGTGACACCCGGCATGCGTAGTCAGGAGCCGCTAATTTTAGTGGTCCGAGGGACCAAAAGGTTGGCAACCACTGGTTTAAACCAAAGCTCAACATAAGATGCCACCCTATGAACTGGGCTGGGAAGAACTCCATTTGTGTGGACAAGCATGCATGGTGCCTCCAATCCAAGTGCAACTCTTCCCAAACTGGACATTTAACATGTGATGATGGAACTGGCGGTTTGTAAATCAGTGGTGAAAATCTGTTACTATCTTGGCTTATTGATCCCTAAGATCCTGTATCTATTTTGATCAGCATGGCTGTTTCTTCTTTTCTTTACTTTGCCCCTTCGTTATGATTTATGCTTGGGTGGGACCCAGTGTTGGATGTTCATTGTATGTAGTTCAGTGAGTCTAGATGTTGCCCTTTGGTCATTCTGTTTATAACATGGTCATGTGTATCCATCACATGGATCATGGGGTCCCTGTCACATCAGTGTACATGCTACATTAGTAAAGATACTGCTAACTGAAATGCTAATGTGAATGCTAATATTCTGAAATCCAATCTGCCTCTGCCATGCACAACCTTTCTATGGAGGCCAGTGAGATAGACAATTTCTTTGCAGATACATAGAGTACACATACATGTAAAAACTTGTTGGAGTAACACTGTTCTTGCATCAGCAGCACGGTATAGTTGCCTGTACTTTATACCTGTCAGTAGCTTTGAATGATACCAGAACCTTTAAAGCATTGTAGCAGTATGAGAAAGTTTGAAAAATTTGAGCTTTCTATAATACTTTTTTACTGGATTTTGACTAACCAATGGCTTTTATTTTGCAGAATTTGGAGCAATACACTCTGGACAAAAACCCACATGGCTGGTGTGTGATTTTAAATAATGAGGATTTTAAAATAGCTAGAAACAAGAATCCAAAACTAAACGATAGGAGTGGAACAAATAAAGATGCAGGTAAGAGTGTTTCTATTTTCTGGAAGAAAACAGATCACTAAGGCACAATGAGGCAACATTTTTATTAGCATTCATTGTATGTTTTACAGTCAGGTAAATGTACCACTTACATTCTTTATTGTAGAACTTTGTTCTATTTTTCATGTTAAATTACAAAATTACAAAACATATTTATTATTATTGGTAATATTTTTTAAGAAAACATTTGATACATGTAAACAAAGGTTTTCATTAGGTTAGTAGCTGTTCTAAACAAAAATGATGATCACATACTTATACCTGAGTGATAAGACCCCAATGAGTAATTGTGGGGGCTGTGGGTCATTGTCCCCTATTTGTCTTAGAATTTTAAAAAATGTCATTCTATAAAAAGTGACAGCTTTAGTTATTTATTTTTAACTCATATCAACATCTTAAACCTGGGTCACATATCTAATATCCAAAAAAAGCTGAGTAGTGGTAGCTTTATTATAAATACCTCTTACCAACTTTTTTGGGTTTTTAAAAAAAGTGAATCTGGCATTCACCAAACAGTTTCTGGTAAAGAATCTTCCAAGTTCATATGTGTTCAGTGGAAGAGGTTGATTCTACTTCATGGAAAGTTTGAATGTCAGATTCATAAATAGACCCCTATATGTGTCATGAGAAAGGAGTAGCATCATTTACTTTAGGACAGCTCACAAGGATCATCACTTTTATACTTAAATCGAAAAGGCTGATTATAAAAAGGAGATTTTGACACAAAGAGAAATAATGCAGAGCAATATACACCTATTTTAGTAAATACTAAAAATAATTGAAGATGAAAGGTAAAGGTGAGAGGTGAAGCAGAACATGATATCTACAAACAATTGACGTGGAGAAGCTTTAAATAAGCAATTATTGTTGTGAACAAAGGATGAATAAGTGGGGGAACTACATAAGCTGAGGGATATAAATGTAGCAAGTATACATATTGTGCTTAAAGAGACAGCAAGGAAAATGTAGCTCATTTAAAGGAGTGTATAAAGTGAAGCTGAATATTGATTTGAATAATTCCCAAAGGGAAGCCATATATCTAAAGGAGGGTATATAGGGCAATTAATCACAGTGATAGATCAGAATTAATTAGATCAAGAAAATTGAGATTTAAGTATTCCCCGTTTGACAATTAGTCCAGCCATTTTCATGGTAGGCAGTGGTAGTCTACGGTACACATTTTTTTTTTTTTTTTTCAAACTGCTGGAAAAGATCCTTTTATTTAACTTAGTAATAATACTGGTAAAACAGAGCATCAGGAAAGGTGCTGAAAATTCAGCTTGTAAATACAGGACAATGAACAAATGAAGGTGGCACATGGGTTACCATAAAAATAAATCCCTGTAACAAAATACTGTAGTACAGTAACTTTGACCTGCTATCCTTCATTGAACTGCAAGCTGGTGGAATAGAAATGACCCCAACAATATGATTTGCACTAAGCAAAAAGTTTGATAATAAATCATTGAACATTCTTATTGTGATTTAGCACCAGACCTCTAGTATACTACTAGTAGTATAGTAATACTGTTAGGAAAACACTATGATAAAAATTGGTATTTGTGTTTCAAGTGTCTACTCCATCCCCTGGTGCTTTTAAGTACTTAGTAATGAAGTTTTGTTCAGTTAAACCTTTTCTGGTACTAAGTAACTGTAGGAATTTGTTTGTAGCAGCAGTTATCAAATTTAAATAATTACGTACACACCATTGTCTTAAGGTTACATAATTATTTTGAGTTTAGCATTGTTTGTTGTTGGTCTAAATAGGAAAAATATGTTAAGTGGGTCATAACAGATCCCCTGTGAACCTTTTTCTAACTTTACACAATTGCTTCATGTGACACTGTAGTTCCTCTTTTTTCTAGGATCATTGATTTGAGCTACAAGTTTCTCTAAAACTTTATTTTCCAGTACAGCAGGGTCAAACTCCCATCTTTGACGGCTAAGATATGCAGACATTTTTAGTATTTCTCTTAACAAGCAGCAGTATATTTAGTAAGGTATGGTTTACAAGGAGTCATAGGACTATAGTTGGAACCAGTTCTAGGGTGACAACATTACATTTGAGTTTTGTGGCCTTATCAGTGGAAGCTCCAGGAATAGGACAATCTCGAGTTATTACATAAAAATCATCCTTGCCATGCAAGAAGACACCTATTGAAGTCCATTGTTGTCAAGCTACCATTTATTTAAATTCTTGATATTAATGCATTTCTTTCATTTTTTTTTCCGCAGAGGCAATAAAAAGAGTGTTTGAGAAACGACACTATATTGTAGAAGAGCACAAAAACCTGACGAAACAAAATATGTTAGATGTCATGAAGGAGTATGGCAAAAAGGATCACTCTCAAAAGGATAGCTTTATCTGCTTTATTCTTTCACATGGGCATACAGGAACTGTCTTAGGCGTTGATGGAGAAGAGGTGCCTATTAGGAATCTAACTAGCTGTTTCAATGGTCCAAATTGTTATTTCCTCATTGGGAAACCTAAAATATTCTTCATTCAAGCATGTCAAGGAGGTAAATTTGATACAGGAGTCCCTTATGAGGAAGACAGCAGTACATGTACACATGAAAGTGATGGAGGAAGTCTTCCCGTCACTGCAGATTTCTTAACAGCCTATGCTAGTACTGAAGGTTATGTCAGCCTGCGGGATCCTACGGAAGGCTCTGTTTATATTCAGAATCTATGCAAAGCTTTGGATGATCCTCTTTATATGTAAGTAGAATTTTTTTTGTACTCCCCACATTAATGGATAAATAATTTCAAAACAAGTAGATCCTTTCACTGACCATACTTGATCTTGATCTATACATGGTGGTATACATAACACTAGAAGAGCTAGGTTGGGCTTGGAAATGTCCTGTTTAATGTGGACCTACCACTGAAAGATGATGTAAACTAACTTTGTTAAACCCATTGTAAAGAATGCTAATTTCCTGGATGTAAAGCTGATATTTGATGTCAGTAGTCTGAGTCACACACCGGAATTAAGCATGCAGTGAAAAAACTTTGCTGAACGCTTGAGTTGAAAACTAATTTTGGGTCAGTGACTCTAAAGGGATAAAGGGAAGTGGATATTCCCCCTTAGTGACATCATGATGCCAGAACCTGCCAACCATTCCATTGCAGATCTGAGCCTTTGATGGGAGAGTGGGCTGCTTATGTCCAGAGATAACCTTCCCACTACCCTGAGCCTGGGATCTGTATGGGGGACATGGTCTGTGGCTCTGGTCGGCGCATCCCTCCATTGGGATCTTTCTCCTGACCCTGTTTGGGGGTGCACTGGCCAGAGCCGCGAACCACCAGTTGCCAATGGCTGCTTTAAAGTGCACCAATGCTCAGAACATGGACATATCCTTAGCGAACAAAGCTTTTCTTATTAAACATTATTATTATTATTATTATTAAACAGGATTTATATAGCGCCAACATATTACGCAGCGCTGTACATTAAATAGGGATGCTGTAAAGCAAGCCATCTCTGAACTTTTTATGTGCCTAATAATTTTTCATAATATGAAAACAAGAACATGAACACTTTCCTTTGTGTAGTTTATAACTAAGGTGGAAATGCAGCCATATTTTTTAGATTACTTGGGAGGGGTAGTTTAAAACTCATGATCAGTTTTATCAATCCGTTGTACTTGGAGGGATTTTCCCTTACTTCATGTCTTCATGAGAGGAGTCTTCACAAACAGCAATAAAAACTTGGTCAGTGTTCGAACCTAAACTGTTACATATTTAGAATAAAAACAGAGCAAAAAGACCAAAGTCCATCGAGTTCAACTATAAGGAAAACAAATAATCATATCATAAAAAACATATTCTTGGTAGAAACCTATATAAAAAGTTAATCTAGATAAAGGCAAAAACATGTTTCAATTTACTTCAATGCTTCCTGATTCCCCAAGGCAATCCAATCCTGGATCAACAGTTTAGCAAATATTTACTTATATCTGTGTTTCCTTCACTACCTGACCTAGGGACAAGCTTTTTACTATGCAG
>NC_092864.1:63330476-63446449 GCF_032062135.1 Pyxicephalus adspersus
TTTTGTTTTTTTGAGTTTTGAGTATAATTCCTCTTTAACAACAACAATAATTCCTAACGTGAATGCTAATCCTTCCCCATTTTTTTCAAAAGAAATAGTTGTGGCTGCAAGTGCCCTTTAAATCCTGAAGATATATCCACATATTCACTTTACTGCTTTTTTATTTTTTAAAAAGATTTTTTAGTAAACTAACCTTCTCTGACCATCTAGGTATTTATAATATGAAGGTATTCACTCTTACAGCTCCTCAAAGATCCAGGTCAAGTTTCAGTTGATTTTTACAGTTATAGACACACATGCTGTTTGTGCAAAAGGGGGGTTAGATGGCTAAGATTTTAGTGATGGTTAAAACAAATTTCTATATATAGCTTTGAGATAGAAAGGAGAATATTAACTTGTCCATAAAATAATCTTACTGCTGGTTTTTGTTGTTTTGTGATTAATTACTTCTGTTTTTCTACAACTGTGTCATTTGATATCCCTGGATCTTTTTCATTCATATTTTTGAAAATTTCAAACTATGATTAACAATAGATTTTTTTAGGAAAAAAATGGATGTTTTTCTAGATGCACAAAATATACATAGGTGTTACATTTTAGAAGGAATGACACCAGAGACTGTTGATCCTATCCGATTGCCTTAGGGAACCAGGAAGCATTTTTGGCCATATTGTAGTAAAATGAACCATGGTCTGTAAAGGTTTTTGTCCTTATCTAGAGTATCAGTGTGTCCATTCAGTATTTCCAGGTTTCTTTGTTTATTTATTTTCCTTGTAGTTGAACTCGATGGACTTTGGTGTCTTTTTTCAACCTGACTATGTAATAACTCCGGTTACATCAGTTATCAGGTTTTTTTTTTTTTTTATTACTGTTTGTGAAGATGTTTCCCCTGAGGCATGAAGTATGTAAAAATCCCAACAACTACAACACAGAAGACTAAAGCAGGGCTCTAAATCAATCTAAAACAAAATGGATGAGTTTCCCCTTTTAATAATATTAAATCACAGAAAGAAGAAATGTTCTTGATTTCATAGCATATAGCATTTTAGGTAGACGACCCATGGGCTTGATTTATTAAAGCTGGAGCTGGGTAATCCAGCAAACCTGGAATGGATCTGGTCCAGGATTGAAAACATTTGCTATAAAATAAGTTAATATAAAGAAATCTATTTCAGGTTTGCTAGATAACCTAGCTTTATTGATGAAAGTGTATCCTTAGGAGAGCTTTAACAAATCAGGCCCAGTAAATCTGTTCTGTACCAGGTCTTCCATTATTGCAAATATTGTTTTTTAGCTTGATAGTGTATTAAAACACAAATACATTTTTATTTTTGTTGATTTTTTTGAGGTTTGGAGTTAGGATTAGACCCTGAGTCTGGATACCAGTAATACCCTTCCTTTTTTACTGAACGTTACTGCCCATAGACAAAGTTTTACACTGAATTACTACAAACATCTAAATATATATACATATTTACACCATATTTAACATTTGTATTTATGTTTGGCATTGTATATTTCTAATGCAAAAGTACCTTTTTAAAAAACACATTAACTTCATATTCAATATAATCCAACCTATCATGGTGTAGCTGGCAAAAGCATTAAAATAATGTTACTGCAATGCAAGATGGGTGCACCTAATACATATTGTATATGTCACTATTTATTTTGCATAAATACAGTAGGTGGCATAAATATTTTTTCTTACATGTTTGCATTCATAAAATACACCAACATGCTGTATTTTTCCTGTTATTACTTATATAGTGATTCTGTAATCCACAAAACGTAATCTACAAGCAGTAATGAATCCCTCTGTTCACTGTGTTCATTTTTAATAGTTGATTGACCAAGTCAATACAGAATAAATGTCATTAACATGTAATTTTGTTTTTATTTCAAAGACAAGAAGATTTAAAAGACATCCTGACTATTTTACAAAATGACATAGCAGATGAAGTTAAAAGGATTAGAACTGTTCCTGTTCCTGTGAAACAGATGCCATCATACAAATCGGAATTACGAAAAAAACTGATTTTACCTCCTCCAGAAAATGTATAACGCCAATACAAACTCCTTTCTGTCTCTAACTTTATTTCAGAAGCATAAGATGCCAAACTGAAGAGACAATGAAAAAAATCTTTTAAGTAACATTTTCATTTGTATTGTGCTTTAATAAAAAAAAAAGGAATTACAAAAGTGTGTTTAAAATGACAGTAAATCCAAAACTAACTGCATAGCTTCCTAAAGACACTCGATGGGATGATATAGACATACAGAACCTGGCCATTAAGTAAAGGAACACATATCAGTCTAGACTCACCTTTGCACTGGACAACTTCAGAACATTAGTAAATTCAGAAAAAACATGTTCTCCACCTTCAAATATGTAAACCTCAGCTCATCTGTGTTCCTGTTCAGGACAGTTTAACTCACATCACAAAGTGATGTAAATATATATATATATTATTGTATTGTGGAGTAGGATTAGAACCTCCAACCATTGGGCTGATTTAATAAATCTCTTCAAGCCTGGAGAGGATACACTTTCATCAGTGAAGCTGGAATAGATGTGGTCCAGGATTGAGAACATTTGCTAGCATATTGCAAATGGCTCTAAGGAACTCCATTCCAGGTTTGCTGCATCACTCAGCTTCACTGATAAAAGTGTATCCTCACCAGCCTTGAGAGCCCTAATAAATGAGGCCTAATATCTTTATTGCTGAGTGTTCACCTATGCAATGGGACATTTCTGAAATGTAAGGAGATCACCACCGAACACCATTGTGTGTGAGGAGAGGGGCATTTCTTCACCAAATACCAATGTAATAATGAAATATATTCAATACACTCCAATTTTGTATATTTTGTATAATTTTGTATCTATACACCAATGTAAACAAGGCATTCCTGAAAACTGTTGTTGGGTGGCACAACACAGATGTAAGGGGAGTTGCACAGCTAAAAACCCATGTTGGTTGAATTGTCCATTGGACACTAATGCAAGGTGGTGCTCAGTGAAAATGTGTGCGCAAATGGTGTGGAGTTTGTCCATTAAACAACAATGTGGAAGGCATTTCTCTCCTAAATACCATTGTATTTGGGCATTTAGTCAATGAATGCCAATGTAAAGGGGTATTTCTGTACTAAGTGCCAATATTAGGGGGTGTTTCACCTTTGAACAGTGATGTGGGGTGGGCTTTGTCCACTGAACACCAATGGAAGGGGGACATTTTTCCACTAAACACCATTGTAAGTGGGCATTTCTTCACAGAACACAAATGTAAAGAGGCATTGCTTCACTGAATACCTATGTAACATCATGGCTGTTTCACCATTGGTCATAAAACAAAACTTTTTTTTCATGCACATGTGCTGCTGATATGATCATAACTAAATCATGAACTTCCAATCCCTATGGCTGTTTTACAACTACTTCCACAAAATTAATGACACAATCATAACATTATATAGTCATAATATTATAAGCACTTTACATATAGTGTTTTATTTTGATAAGAGAGGTAAAAATCATGAGCCATAGTGGAGATCAGTGGTGTATGATGTTTCACTAACTTCTTTTGACACTATCAACATTTTAGCAACAAGTAGCAATTGTGGCTGCAATTGAATTGATGACCTCATTCAAATGTAATCAGGTACAAAAAGAGCTACTTTCCCGTAAATATGGTAGGACAATCAACTTTTTTTTTTATTTGATTGAGTGCCAGTCAGAACAAGGACATGCATTGTGCTATTTTCTTTTTTACATCCCTTATGTGTTGTACCTACTACTATGATCTTTTTCTCTTGGAAATGCCAGGAATGCCAGCCTTCCTGTCCATGTGATAGCTGAATGTTAAAATGTTTCCATTGTCATGAGAACTAGAATTGATAAGAAAAGGTTTTAGTGAAAAAGTGTTTTTTTTTTTTTTTATTTCAATAGATTTTTATTAAACAATGTAAAAAGCATTAAAAAAACTACAATAGTAGAGCATACACTGAAAAATATCACACCAATAAGTACAATGATTAAATTATGAAGGAAAAACAACAACAAGGGCAAGGACAGGGAACAAAAACAAAGAAAAAAACCTTGGCGAGGTAGGGACTAGGTTCCAGTGCAAACTAACAAACTGTAAAAATAAGGGTCTTGGGACTGTCCCTCTGGGATCCCTCAAACAATGAAAAGAGCTGGATTAATTTTTGAGAACAATTAATGCTGAATCCGGGCTCACAAATTTTGCAGAACTTCTCCATAGAATACTTAAGAACAGCAGGCAACTTTTCATTCATTATGTGCCACATAATTTTACATCTCAGTTGGGTAACTGTGGGTATCACAGCTTTCTATGCCCATACCAAAACTTGGCTAGCTGCTGTGAAAATGAACCGAAGTAATCAGAATTGATGAGGGGTACTTGCCACCACCCAGACAATAAGAAATGTTTCTTTAGAGTCCTTGTGAATGAGTCTATCCAAGATGGTGTATACCAGCTGCGGATAAAAGCTACGAATTTTGGGACATTCCCACCAAACCTGGAAGAGAGTACCCTTAGCCTGACTGCCCCGAAAGCAAGTACCAGGAGCTGAGGTAACAAATTTAAGGAGCCTAATACAACCGCATTAGCAGCTTGTAGTTAACCTCTACGGCTTTGAAGTTAGATGATCATAAAATAAAAATACCCATACCTGTGTCCAATTATCAGAATGAGTTATCTGTAAATCTCTCTCCCAATCTGACACTTAGGTAGGGGGCTTGTGAAAAGTACCAGAGATCAGGTGGATATAGGATATAATTCAATCATAGAACCCCTCGCCATTGGATAGTGATCACAGAGATATTAAATAAAGGTGACAGACAGTAGGTTTTAGGTGCTTTTAGTCCATTGAAAGAAAATGTTTTTTTTCATAAGACAACTTTTACAGGTGTGACTTCTTCTTAGGGTAAGGTTTTCTATCTCCTGAGTAAATCTTCCTAACAAGGATACAGATATCATTAAAAGCCTTGCTGTGGCTTTAACCCCATCCGATAATAATAAAATATTAGTATTTGCCCGGAGATCTACTTTACAACTTTCAGCCTAGCCTCTACATTGTTTAAAAAGACAACAGAAGATTTTGCTGAGAAGCAAACTTAAAGTGGAACGTTAAATTAAAAACAAACAAACAAAAAAACAACAACCACTTTTACTGGTCCAAAACCCCTGATCCCTCTGAAAACTGAGTGCACTAAGTCCTTTGCCATCCCAGCCTCTCCCTTTTTTCTGGTGCAGATGGGACAGTGGGCATGGGCCCCTCCTTTCTTCTTTCAGATTTCAGAGGCTTCCCCAAAAAAACAAAACACATTTTTACATTATAAACAAAATAAACAAAACATTTTTTTTTAAACAAAACACATTTTTACATTATATAGAAGGCTTAACCACCCATTAATATTTTGTTATAAATGTGCTGATAGGTCCACTTTAGGCTTGAATTAAAATATAATATTGATAATACATGGCTGCATTATTGGTAATATTACCCAAAGGAAGACCTGGTTTGTGCTTTCCTGCATGGTCATGTACAGCTAAGCTCAAATCAATCATAACAATAAAAAAGGAACATAAAAGGAAAAAGAAAAACAGCTTGTGCTACAATATTTAATGTAATCCTAAAATTGACCCCATAGTCTTTTTTTCTACTACTAGATGTCCTCATTTTGCTGGCCAGCATCATTTAGTAAGCTTTACCTAAGCCCAGTTCATCTGGGACCTATTCCATGCAGCCTTCGGCTTGATGGTGTAAGGTATAATCATGATGAGGTCAGCGCTTTGTCAATTTGCTTTCGCTTTCTTTCAGCTAGTTTCCTGTCATTGCTTGCATTTACAAAAATACATGTAACTATGTAATAATCATTTACAGAGCTGCCTTCATTGTAGAACTTTTATATCTGCCAGGAGTTCAGCTTTAAAGTGTAGGCCAGTTTTTTGTTTTGAGTAGAGTAGGGGAATATCAAAGCTCCTATCTTCAAAAGATAAGGCCAGATGATGAAAGAAAAAAATGCTGGTGGCTTAAAATTGCTCCTTGTTTTCATTTGGGTTTATTATGGTTGATTATAATAGATTACAAGCCTTCACAGATACAAAGGAACATAGATCTTGACAGCGGTCGTCCGGACGATGGACGACACCGACTGTACACACGGAAGATTTTCGCCCGATAATTGGCCGATGCCGATTATCGGGCGATAAAAATCTGCCGTGTGTACGTAGCTTAAGACTGGTGATGATACACTTTCACTTGTGAAGCTGAGTGATCCAGGAAACCTGAAATGTATTTCTTAAAGTCATTTACTATTTGTTAGCAAATGTTTTCAGTCCTGGACCAGATCGGTTCCAGGTTTGCTGTGTCACTCAGCTTCACTAATGAAAGTGTATTCTCTCCAGTCTTGGAGAATTTTAATAAATCAGCCCCATTGCATTGTACCCTAATTACCCTGTACTACATCATTTGTTCTGCACACTGTTCTGCACCCTTTGTAGCTTGAACTGCAGCTCATGTACCTAGCCCCCAGCATTGGCTGCCCCATTTAGTACTAGAGAACCCCACCTAACAGTGCACCCCTGTTAAATTTACCCTGCCTTCACCTGCCTATCGGGAAACCCCAGGTTGTATTACCTCACACCCTTTTCATGAAATAACATGTTCTTTCCACTGACGAACAGTTCAAGAGGCTATTTTCTACTGATGACTAATATAAGTGGACCTTAATCTCACTGACACCGATGAAAAGAGCACCATACTGATCACTAAAATAGAAGACATTCTTCACAATTTAATTTTGTTCTCATTTACCAATTTGAGAAGGTTGCTTTTTTACTGTTCACCAATATCCCAATGAAAGAGAGCACTACACTGACCACCAATATAATCATTTTTCACTGACATACTTCTACAGTAAGGGACAGTTTTTTCACTAACCCCAAATACAAAGAAACACTGGAACTTTCTGACAACTATTATTGTTGATTTGATAATAATTATGATTCCAGTACAGTTTTTAATTTTGCAGAATGAAGGGGGCTGTGTTTTAATGTAGCTACTTTGGGAATCAAATATGCATCATTGTTGCTTCTATCCAGCCCATTACCATGGCTGAATGCATGTAGAATGTACAACAAAGAAGGAGAACAATAATTACAGGTAGTCCCCGGGTTACATACGAGATAGGGACTGTAGGTTTGTTCTTAAGTTGAATTTGTATGTAAATCAGAACAGGTAGATTATTTAATAAATACAAATAGGACAGATGTTTGTCTCAACATATTATTAGGCAGTGTGGTGTCAGTTACTGTATAAAATCCTCACTGTGAGTTAATCACAAACAAAGCAAAAAAAATCTTTATGGGACCTAGACATTCATTTACTTCTGGCCCAAGCTGTGCTTTGATATGCAAAAAGAAACAACTGCAGAGTTTGTCTTGGTCATTTAATAGCTGTGTTTAGCAAAAGATTTCTTCTGCAAGTCATGCAATACCGCTTTTGGAACTGAAAGTGTGTGCTTGCTGAACTGTTTTTCTTTACACCTGAACATGACTCATCTAACGCTGCTGTTATATGACCATTTCTCTGCAGCTCTCTATGTTAGCTTACACGGAAGTGGGTGCTGGATATTTCCTATGTGTTACACGGCAGAATGATCCCGTTGATGGTATGTTTGTTGTTTGTAAAAATGACCTTGCTGTGCTAAATGTTTAAAAAAATATATTTTAGCATTATACTTAGTAAAGGAATGCTTGTATAGAAATGCAGGAATTGTTGCACATGCAACATGCGAGAAGGTCCATCCTTGTACATGCTCTCTGATCAACGAATAAATAAGTAATAGTCAATAAATAATCTAAAATTAGGATAATTGGAAATGGTAAGTAGGATCAGTAGTCGTGTTAAGTGCTTCCACTTCCACTTTTGTGTTTCCACAAATTAATTCTTAAATATTGCAATTGTTGACTTCTAGTGTTCTCAGTTTTTGCCTCCCTGATCTCCCTATACAATAATTAGATGTAAGATGTGGATGCATCTCCTTTAAAAAATTATAACATTTTGGAAAAAAAAACGATAGTGTGCACTAGTGGAAAAGAGAATGGTATTACGCGCTGTAGATTTGCGGTATAATGTTGATGCTAATGAATTGTCAGCTTGTTTCATGATATTAATATCCAAAACGGAATTTGATGAGAATCATACTGCATTCCTCTTATTAAAAGTATACCGTATTCGCAATATCAATGAATTCGCAGTAACTGTTTCACCAATATAGAATTTACTGTTCAAGCCAAGGTTTATAGCAAGAAAATTTAAAGAAAACCTTATCAAAAGGCAAGTGCAAAAAATAGGCAAGAGTTACTTTTTCCGCAATCTCAATTAGAACAAAAACAAAATACAAAGAGATTCATTACAGAATTTAATGCTAATCATATTGATATTCGCAGAATTTGTTATTAATAAACTCACGTTTTCAATTTTGGATTTGTACATTCCAAAAGACCAACTGTAATTTTGTTGGAATCATATATATGGCTATTTGCCAATCCGGAAGCTTTTAAATTGGAAAAACAATGTCAATTTAAAAATAGAATTTTTGAACACACTTAATACAAAATTGAAAGATTACAACTCCCTTAAGTAGACATGTAGGCGTACAACATAATTTTAACACTGATATGATTCCGTTTGTAGCATTGGAACAGGTACTCCCAGATACCCAGGGAGGTGATTGGAGCAAAATCATAATACAAAAGGAATCCAAATGGATCTATATATTAAATGTGACTAGTCTCCTGGACTGAATAATGTACTGTTTCCAACCCATTTTGTAATTTAAGGTCAATATGATTATTGGGAAATATTAAAATTGTTTTAATAGGTCCCAAAATAAAATATGATCGTTTACCTAAATAGGTTCTGAAAAAATAACAAATAAATATAATAAAAAAATATATATATTTTTATTATATTTATATTTATTATATTTATTTGTTATTATATATATATATATAAAATAATAGTAAACAATGAAATAGTAAATATTTTTCTTGAAGTCAGTAATGTCAGTAAATTTATATGTCACTGCACAATGAGTAATCACTGCTGGAGTTGTGCAGCTGTGTCAGCTGATCCACAGCCATAAAGTGCATTTGCATTCCAGGACTGTGCATGTTTTTTTCCGCCCAATTCGGTGTTCACCAGGAGAGTAGCATTAAACTGACAGACAGGTCCCCCCAGGTGATCGTGGGATGATTATAAGCAAATTTAAGGTAGATGAGTACTAGTTTAGACTGCTAGCTTTGACTGCTTTGTAAGGAAGCAGTACTTTATATCCATGGAAATCTTTTTTAATCTACTTTCTTGGAAGTTGCTTGGTTGAACTTGGGCATATCAAAGGACAGGTATGTGTACTTTATAATGGTGTTTTTTTACATATTAGGTTAAATATTTGGAATTTAAATGTTTAACATTGTTTATTTACCCCCCTGAGCAGTAATCCCGAGTGTGACTCCGAGTAGAAAAAAAATGCTGAAAGCAGTAACCCAGAGTCACACTTGGGGTGGGTAAACCTATGGGAAGTAATAGTAAATCGAGTCTTACCTGACCTGCCAGTGTCCTGCTTCGTCCTTCTCCGCAATGTCCCTCTTCCTTCTGGCCGCAGTTTCCGGAGACATCGGTGTGTGAAGACGTTGCCAGCAGGGCGGGAAATTCAAATCCATTTGTATTGCATTCAATACAAGATAACTGTATTGAATGCAATACATTGGAGTTATATGTGTAAAAGCAGTGCATTGTTTTTCATGAACATTTATTTTACAGTATATATATTAGTATGAGTATATTATCTATTTTTTTTAATTCATTTAATTTATTATTTTGACATGATTTTGTGTTTCAAACTTTTTTATACTCATACCAATATATTATACTATAAAATACATTTTCGTGAAATATAATGTACTGTAAATCCAGACAGAAATAAACCGCCCAGGAGGTTAATTATATTCAGGACCATTTGACCTAGCTACCTGGAACTTTGCCCCAAATACTTTAAACAACCATATATATCCTCTACACTTTGGAACCTTTATGATGATTTATATCAACCAGCAAAACTGTAAAGCTGCGTACACACTTCCAATTTTTGTCGTTGGAAAGGATCTTTCACGATCCTTTCCAACGACAAGGGAGTGCACGATGCATGAACGGTGCTGTACATACAGCACCATTCATGCTCTATGGAGAGGGGAGGGGGAGAGCGACGGAGCGGCACGCTGCTGCCCGCTCTCCCCTTCCCTTTCATTAGGATCGGCTGTCGTCCATCGTCCGTGGATCCGGCAGGTCGGTCGTCCGGACGATGGACGACACCGACTGTACACACGGCAGATTTTCGCCCGATAATTGGCCGATGCCGATTATCGGGCGATAAAAATCTGACGTGTGTACGTAGCTTAAGTTTCTTTTTAAACTAATTTAATAATATGCAGAATAACCATTTTGAAAAAGTATTTAGCAATTCCATAATAATTTATCTGTATTATCTTTGTAGTGGGTATATTCATATCAAAGCCCTGCTTTGGATCGTTTGTCTACCACCCCAGGGTCAATGTGAGCTGCCTTTTATTAATTATATTTCATTTTATCAGGCCATTTACTTTGGTGGGAAATTTACTATTGCACATCCATTAGGTAATTTTGATATTCACAGTAAATATAACTTCTGGTTTCAAAAATATATATTTATGTCTAAAAAGGACTTTCTGCAGTGCTTGTTTGTTTCAGTGGGAATTCTTATATATTTTTCTTTTTACAGATTTGTATTGCTATCCTGATTTTTGTCAGCAATGTTATTGTACTTTTGAAAAGTGGTAGCTATCTAACTCCCGATGTAGCAGACAAGACCTGCGAAACGTGTGGAGTTTATTTAAAGTAACAATTCCTGTCCTTTCAGTGACTGGAAGAACCATATTCATTATGAACTCCTTTTGATGACTCATCTTTGATAAAAACATCAGTTTGAATAACATTGTTTGAATAAAGCTATTTATCTATATGACTGATTTTATGATATCATGGTCTATGTTCAAATGTATATGTTCAACAAGATGGTTAATGTTTTGTAAAATAAAACTTTGCTTTTTTTACGTTTGTTACCCTGTAAATCCCTTTTTACAATATAGGTAGTCCTGCTTCACTTGTCTTCTAAACAGGACTAACAAATATTTACCCTTTACATACATACGCCAAACATAAAACTACCTGCCTAACTGTACTAACAAAAAGTTCTGACCCATGGAAACATGGATTCCACAAAATTGTGGTTTCGGGCACCAGGACTATAGCTGCAGATCCTGATCTTGTAACTCATACTGCATGCTCTGGGCTCCTTTCATCCCATAGTGCATTATGCTACAATTTCCTCCTTAGTAAATGACGCACTACCTATGCAGGTGATCTAAAAAATGTGATTTTTTTTGGACCAGGTGACTTTCTTACATTGCTCCATAGTCACATTTTAAGGCTCAAATGCCCATTGTAGTACCTTTGGTGGTGAATAGGGGTCAGTTAGGCCATCCTGGCTGGTCTACAGGTATGCAGCCTGTACTGCAATATGTGATGTGTCCTCAAACCTTTTTCTTACCAAGTTCTTTTAGACAATTTAGCTTATTTTAGGTAACAAGCTAGCTCTACACTTCATTTTAGTTGTATGTATCAGGAAACCTTGGAACACCTAGACGCTTTCGCCAGGGCACCAGTTATTTATGTTTTACTTGTGGTAGACACTAACCAATAAGTGTGAACATCTCACATCCCTACATAGCTGAAAATCTCCTTCACTGTTGTTGACTTTCTGGTTTGTGGGTGAACTTATGTACAACCTGCCTTTTTTCAGTTGACTGTTCCGGCTTGTTAAGGCTTGTATAAGGCTTGTTATGATTTAATGCCCTGTAAATGCTATGTGTACTTGGACATTGGTATTATTGATATTACTCTTCTGGGGGGGGTGAAGGAGAGTGTGGAATCCCATTTGGGTAGGGCCGAATACCCATATTGTAGTTGGAGTGGTATGTAAACTGAGATGTTACTTCCTATTTTAATGATTTTATCTTTAAAGTTGGTGGTTTTGTTTTGGATGGAGAAGTTGTTGGGTTTAGTAGGGAGTCAGTTGTGGCAGAAATACAAAGTGGGCTGGACTTTGTGTGGATATTACAGCTGAGAAGCATTTTGCTTGGTAACAGTAAGTACTGGTAAAGTATTGTAGTTTGGTTTCGCAAATCAAGGAAGTTACTATTGAGGCCAGATTTCTTGCCTCCATTATAAAGTAGATGTTAAGTGTGATTGTTGTGCCATAAACTAGAGTTAGCAGGACAGGGGGAGTGGAAGGTGGCAGGGACCACTTTATTAAGAACCAAGGACAGAATGCAGTTATATAGAATGGTAGCTTGGTCTGGAGATGTGAGTTTAGAAAGAGTTGGGTGACTGGGAGTGAAATGAGGGAGTTAGAAAATAGTGTTTGTTTGAGGTTATGAGATCTCTCGGACATTGACCTGTGCTGAGAGCAGAGGAGGGAAAGATATAGAGAGGTTAAAGGTAGAAAGGTTGTTGTCAACATCCTTTGCAAAATCATTGCAATGGTAAAATCACCGAGAAGGAGAGTGGACAAGTCATGGGAAAAATTATAGCCAAGAGGCAAAGTTGTTCTAAAATTGGGGGATTGGTCAAACGGGACAACAGCATTAATGAGAACAAAAAGACAGCATGTACTTCAAATGAGATGAAGATGAAGGAGGGCGGCATAGAAAGGACTTGGTAGGTACAACTGGGGAGGGGACCCTCACTACAACTTTTCCTGTCTGGGAATGTTTGGAAAGTGCAAACCCTCGTGTGTGAGTGCAGAGGTGGGTCCGGAGGGTGAAAAACAAGTTTTTTTGGGAGAATGAAAGAGGTAACCTGTGGAAGGGAGGAGGATGGTTTGGGTGAGATTACACAAGAGAAAAGCAGTGGAGAAAGAAGATGCAGACAATACAAGCAGGTCAGATCAGGAGCAGGCAGATAAGGAATTAACAGACTGGGCAAAAAGAGAAGGATTAGGACCAGGAATATTACAGGAGATATCGTACATGGTAACTAACACTTTTGGAGAATCACATGAACACAGCAGGCAATTATTTGACATGGAATTGAAGAAATAGCTGAGAAAACCAAAGTCTATGTGAACCAAAGATGTTGAAGTTTGCAGTGTGTGACGGGGCTACAACTGTGGAAGAAGTTAAAGGAACAAGAGGTCACAGTGGAAACAGAGGAGCAAGGGGAAAGAAAGGGATTTGACATTTCTTTAGCAGCTTAATAAAATCTCTGATTTGTTTTCATGGCACTTAGAAGCTGTTTGCTACAGACAATGTTAGATTGATGACACCATACAGGTGTGAGGGTAAAAAAATCCCAATCCTTCATGCAGTGTACGTTGTCAAAGATTGCCTGCAGACTTCAATTTAAAACTTTATAATGAATACATGCAGTTAGATGCAGTTCTGTGGTTTTTTTGTGCTAAGTTTACAGTTCTTTGTAGGGACATACAGTTGTGCACATAAATATATTCTACATGTGCTGATTTGATGATTTCCTACATAAGAAAAACAAAGATGTGAAATGATAATGAGAAAACAAATACTATTCTTCCCTAAGGTATGGTCTATATTACATTTTTCTCAGACTTAGTTAGGATTGTTATGACTTTTTCAGAAAAATAGTGTTTATTGGGGTGCTTCAAATGTGTCAGATTTGTATAGCCTAAACTATCATTTTGTATTTTGCAGGTCTAAGGCTTAAGGAAGTAAAACCATTCAGTAAAATTCTTTTAGAATGAGTTGCATGGTATGCAGAAAGTAGAAAGTCCTGTTTTTCTTTTTACTGAAAGTAACACAGTGCAGAAACCAATCATGTTGTTTATCTAAGTTGACTTAACTATTTCCTAGAACAGCAGAGCAAAGTCCTCCTGAACAAGATGCCAGGTAAGGTATACAATTAAATAAATATCTGTCTTTTGTACATGTTAATACCGGACATGTCCTCTCTTATGAGTACTCAAAAATTATTTAAAGCAGGGGTGTCAAACACAAATCACATAGGGGGCTAAAATCTAAAACACAGGCTATGTCGTGGGCAGAACTTTTATTAAGATACAGGGTCTTAGTAGAATTATAGATCCTACCCGGAGACACATTATCAGACGCTATCCTTGTGCATTATTCATGTTCTGAAATTAACATCAAGCCCACCAATAACTTACCTGAATTAACTTAGCCTGAATTAACTTACCATTTAATTAGCTAAATACATTACCAGTGTTAGGAAGCACTTATCAGGCTTGCAAGTCCGTGTTGTGTGCCACCACAGTATCATGCCCAGGGTAGCTCGGACCTTCTAGCCCATCCTTTACTATCACCATCAGAACCTCCGCCAACCCCCACCTGCTTACCAACCACTCCCTTAACCAATAAATACCCAAACACCAAATAACCATACCAACAATATCCATAATGTTAGCAAGCTCCAAACTCCCAGTTATATACCCAAACAACCAGGCTACAGGTCTAAGAAGGCAAAACTTGCACTCAACAGGAATTTATTTCTTCCAACATCTCCACCTTGGCCCCCTAGCTGCCCAGCACTGCCTCATGAACCAAAATCATCCGTTCACCATAAAGGGGGAGACTCCACCAATCCACCACTTTTCCAATGTATTGGATAACCATAACAGAAGGAACTTTTCCTTCCAAAAGAGGGCCTCCCACTTCCATCTAGCCCCTTTTAACTCATCCTATTCCTAATCCTCTCTTACCCCACCCTCCACACTAGCACAGCCCCCTCTAGCATTACTACATTTATTACCCTTAAGGTTATTTATTTTTACCTTTCGTGCACGTCTGGTGTACTGTACTGATGTGAGACAACTTCCTGCTTTGTTACCTTACCATGAAAAAGGCAGCCCAAAAATGCCAGCACAAGCCCCAAAACAACGATGGCAGATGCTGATGTCATGTTACTGGAGGAGGTTGTTCTGGATGGCAGGGCAAGATCCAGACCACCATAATAGCAGTTCCCTCCAAGACACAAGTCTTTACCATGGCATATGTTGCATCACAAGTCCATTATCCTTTTGTGGTTTGCCAGTCTGACAATGCTTACCAATTTGTTTCTAATTTCTATAGTATTTGTATTTTTTGTGTTTTCTCACTTGCTAACTCTAACCTATCCTTTTTTTAGACAAACAAAATATTGAATGATGAAACTTTGAAAATAATCTTACCACCATGGCTGATTTATTTTCCTGGTTACACAAAATTATTAATGAGTTGGGCTCTGCTGAATGTAGTGATACGATCTTCCTGTGCAAAGACCTTGTTCCAAAAGTTTCAGAACTGGCAGACCTTCTAGATAAACTGAAGAATCAGAGTTACATAAGTCAAGGAAATGTTGATCTTGTTGCAGAACTGCTATATTATTTAAGCCGATATGATCTTCTTGAAAAATATTTTAATATTGATAAGGAAGAAATGAAGAAAAAACTAAGAATTTCAAAAACAGCAATAATTAGTCCATTCAGGTAAGAAGTAATAAAAAAAATATTTCATAACTGCCACTTTTTATTGTTATTGGTACTGATAATTTTGGCAGCAGTGGGATGCTTTAAAATGGCCACTGTTCCCCAATCACATTACCACAGCAAACACAAGAGCAGAATGTATGCAATGTACACAAAAAGAATTGATGAGTAAAGCTGCATACACACGTGCAATTATAGTCGTTGGAAAGGATCTTTCACGATCCTTTCCAACGACTAAGCACTCCACGATGCATGAACGAGTGTTGTATATATAGAACCGTTCTGCTCTATGCAGAGGAAAGGGGGAGAGCGATGGAGCGGCACCCCGCTGCGCGCTCTCCCCTTCACTTGCATCACGATCCTTCATCAGTCATTGTCTGTGGATCCTCCAGGATGGTCGTTCAGATGATGGACGACTGTACACACTTTAGATTTTGGCCCTGAGCTGATTATCTGGAGAGAACCATTGGAAGTGTGTACGTAGCTTCACACAGTGATGATTAAGGCCGGACAACCCACAATACCTACAGAATGGCTTTACACATTACAACAGTGTTTCTTGACCTTTTTGCCATGGGCAGAACCCTTGAAATATTGTTCAGGTCTTCAGGGAAGCCCAGCTATAATTTACTATAGCCACATCTCACAGTATCGTAGAGTGATGGTCAGTTGGAAGAATGCCTCTTACAATTCTGGCCATTAGATTTGCTTCTATTCAGGCTTGTACGTTATAGTTGTAGATGTAAAAGGTTTTGTAAAATCAAATTGTAATGTGTGCGTGATAACATACAGAAAGCAGGGATTGTACGCTCTGAAATAAGTTTAGCTGAATCAGTACTCACTTACATATGAATGTTACAGTTATGTATGTAATATCATACATACCATCAACATCACACTGCAGTGTAAGCGCAACTCGTGTTCCTTGCTATTGTGCAGAATAGCACCGAAGCTGGACTGCAGCAAAGCAATAGGCAGCCCACTAAAATGAATGGGCTGCTCAAGGGTATGCATGAGTACAACGCATTCCAATAGAGGTTTATTTGGGTTTTACAGTGCACTATTCACCAGTGATAGAAAATATTTTTGTTTTTTTATAGGTTGCTTCTCTACGAGCTCGGTAACCTTGTACCAGACTCAAAATTTAAGGAAATCAAGAATATATTCATTGATGAACTTACTAATGCCAAACTGGACAAAGCAAATGTAGGTGACATTTTTATTTTGAACAAATATAATATATGAAGTTGGTAAACCTCTACCTTGTTTGAGAGGAACCCTCCACTTCCGTCTTTACTTCCACAGAGGTAAAGACTGAAGGGGAAATCCGTAGCCTTATACTTGTGTCACATACATATCCCAGGAGGTTGTGGGCTGATCCTGCATGCATCATTAGGGGCTTTCATATAATGCAAAAAAACATGCTCAGTGTCACCCATGTGCAGTTTGAGTTCGGGCAGCATGAGAAGAAAAAAGATGGACGTGTTGGACTCAATGGTGAACACGGCACAGCTGGAATAAAGCTCAAGCACTACATACCTAACTTTTTCAGAGTCTCCAGAAGTGCACAGTAAGCACTAGCACAAAAACCACCTAAACTTTCAATCACAGTACATGGGTGTCACCTTGAGTGGACAAGGGGACCCTTTGACCACCGTACAGGCAAATTCCCACAGCCGACCAACCCAATTCCTAAGGCCAAAAGCCAATGCAAGCTACTTTTTTTCATCTTTATGGGACAGCCTTGAAAGATTTCCCGCGTTTCAGTCATTGGAGTGTGGTTATATACCCTATTTTGTTTATTTATTTATTTTCCAAACATCAAGACGACATTAAACATTACCTAACATACCACTCTTCCACAAAAGAATGGGGTTAAATGTGAGACTCCCTTCAACATCTATCTCTCTACATAACATCCTAGTATAAAAAAAAAAAAACACCCAAACAAAGGAAATTAAAGAGGCACATGTATATGTATTTGTGTAGGTAAGTTGCTGTGACTGGGTTGTGGCTGGGCATTTCTGTTCCATGAATAAGTTTAGTGGAATGAATCATACAGGGTGTTGTTCCTTGACCCTTGCCCAAAGTACGTTTTATACCACTGTTGTTGTACAATGATCCCTGTATTTCTGACTTTGTTCTTTACACACTCCTTACCCCTGCACTCTGTACAGTACTCAAATCTTACCCCTAAACTCTGGGCTGTTTTATTCCTTTTCATTCCGTGCACTGGTATATGCTACTTTTACATTTATATTGGTATTTTGTTGGCACATATGCTGTGGAATACAGCTCCTGGGGAGAAAAGGTTGAAAAACTCTGTCCTTACTTTGTATTGTATTGCACTGATGTGAACCTGATTGTTCTTGCAGACAGGGTTATCTTGATAATAAAAAGTTGCATTTTAAAGGAAGTTAAATGTGACCTTCCCAACTATACTAGTGCACATTTTCTAATATTTCTTCCTTCTAGAAAAGGGGCACAAGGTGTAGATAGTATAAATATAATTGACAATAGTCATTGTAAACAAGAAAATGTGTGAAAAAATCCATGGAAAACATATATTCATCATTATTGGCATTCGTTCAAGAGAGTTGGTAAAATCTACCTTTATGACATTCATGCTATTCCCAATCTGTTCCAGAGTTTGTTGGATGCTTTTACTGAACTGGAGAAAGTAGGGGCACTGGATAACCTGGAGTATTTGAAGAAAAAAGCTGAATATTTTGATGATGACTTTAAAAACAAACTTTTGGAATATGAGAAAAATGATACAGGTGTGTAAAATGTATAGATCAGTTTAATGAAGTTGTGATGCTCCATCCAGTGTAAACCCATATGGACTGTTAGTCAAAAGTAATGTCTCTCAAATCTCACAGAACAAAACATGACTTTCATCTAAAAGCAAAGGCCTTTCTAAATATGTATTTCACTTTGATAACAGATAACATCCTTCTCAAGCAGTGTCCTAATGATGAATACATAAAACAAAAAGGAAGTCAAAGCTCATTTCCCAGCATTGTTGGTACTGCCCAACTAATGTTGACTTTGGTAGACTGGCATCCCTTCCTCATTATCATTCTCATTATCCTCCTTTTTCTCCATCTGAGAAAACGGAGCCTTGTTCGAATCAACAGATAATAGGGATGGTGGTCAGTGAAGACTGTTTGATCACGAGAGAATTTCAACAGATACTTAGATGCACTTATATTTTACCATGTGGTATATGACAGCTTTCTGTCACTCCAGTGTTAAGTTCCAATCAATAAAGGAATCAGAATTTAGCTAATTTTCAGGTAGTTTACGGTGGTATAAACGCATATGGTGCACACACGCCAAGCAAATGGAGGCTGGGCAAGACCACTGAAAATTAGATCACTTTGAGAGATTTTTGTGGCCTTTATCTCGAAGTGGCTATAAGCTTGGTAATTGGTTAGGCAGTGTTGAAGCTTTTGGGCCATGTGGCTGTCCTAGGCAGGTAGTTAATTCATTGCATAGCATGCTTTTTCCTTGGGCTTCACAGCATGCTTTGTGGAACTTTGTAGCTTCACAGAATGTTGTAGTTTACAATTTAGAGGCAATGTCCCTGAAAACAAAGATAGGAATAGAGCATGGGTGCCCAACCCCCGATCTGCGGCCATCTGATAGCTGGGCCGCGAGAGCATAGAGACCAGCGGTGGTCCATGGATCTGGCTGGTGCACTCCCCAGATAGGGTCAGGAGAAGGACCCCGCTTGGGGGGGGGGGGGGGGCACAGCGGCCAGAGCCACGGACCAAATCTCAGGCTCAGGGTGGTGGGTGGCTTGTGGACACAACCAACCCACTCTCCCATCGCAGGCTCAGACCTGCAATGAGAGAGTGGGCAAGTTCTGGCATCACGCTGGGGGAAGTTTCTTCCCCTTTGAGTGACACACGGCACCCTGCACATGTGCAGACCAGAGTCCGTAGATTTAGTGGTTCACGAGCCCCAAAAGGTTGGGGACCACTGGAGTAGAGGTGTAGAAGGAGAATCAGGAAAAGCGGTACCTGAGTTGGGTAGATCTCTTGAGGTGGATAAAACTCTTGCTGATATCACAAATTGAGGTGTACATCTGTGGCTTGCTGTCACTAGATTCACCCAGTGCCCTGCAAAAAATAAATAAATACTCTGCCTATGCTTATTGGTCTACAGTTAGGTGCATCCTGACCGGGACATGATAATACTGATATCCTTGTGCAGAGAAGGAATGGCTTTTTTGGAAAAAGTCTGGTTCCTAGGCATATTGTACTAAAGTATAGAACAGGCCAAAATATCATGGAACATAAGCATTTCCAGCAGTCAAAAAACACTGGTCTAGACTTACTGTCCCAACTTCTTGTAGACTCTTTAGGGTCTTCCTATCAGCCCTGCACAGGTTCTGGTTTTGGACACCTGCTGTGTTCATTATCAAGGGTCAAACTTTCTCTGTTAGATTTATTGTATGAATGTATATTTGTGTTATGTAGGTTACAGGAGGGTGCAGAATGATGCATTGAAACACACAAAGTTGGGTGTGAATATCCTAACATCAAATTTGAAAAAAATGCTAAGAGCTAATTTCATGCCTGAAGGTCCCCTAAAATTAGGGAACCCAGGGGT
The DNA here is from genome assembly GCF_032062135.1 of Pyxicephalus adspersus. Taxonomy (NCBI): domain Eukaryota; kingdom Metazoa; phylum Chordata; class Amphibia; order Anura; family Pyxicephalidae; genus Pyxicephalus; species Pyxicephalus adspersus. The sequence goes on from NC_092864.1 coordinate 63,350,740, forward strand.
GACTCAATACATAAAGTTCCAATCCAAGTTTACATTTGAAATACCAGCTTTGGATGCGCTGGCCTTTTTATTGCAGACATTTGAGATTAAAATAAATATAAATAGGAAATGGTTTTGTGTGGCCATATATGATAAAAGTTATTGTAACATCTAACAAAATTCTCAGTACTAACATTATTTAAATGGTCTTTGCTTATGTAAGCATTGTTTTATGAACACATTCTTGGTAACATATTCTACGATTAAAGTCGTATTTACATGTTTAGAAAGCAAATAAGGAAGCTTTTTTAATATAAATTTATTTTACTAACACATGTCACATTACTTGCAGTGTTACTAAAGAGTTTCATTTGTTTGCAGATGAAGATCAAGGTGACCAAATGAAATTACAGGTTGAGGATATATCAGAGGTAAAAATGAATGCCACTGTATACTACTTGTAACTTGAACAAATACATCCCTACTCTTTACTAGCTGAGCTGTTTAGAACAGCAGTCGCCAACCTTTTCGATCTCGTGGACCACTGAAATTACCAGCCCGACTGCGCATGCGCGGGGAGCTGAGTGCCACTCAAAGGGGGAGAAACCTCCCTCATAGTGACATCCATAGTGACATCATTATGACATAATCCCCCCGCTCTCCCATTGCAGGCTCAGATCTCAGGCTGCGACACAGCCCGCCCACTTCCCTGAGCCTGGGAACTGTACGGGGGACGTGGTCTGTGGCTCTGGCCGGCGGGTCCCCCCAGTGGGGTCCTTCTCCTGACCCCCTAAATTTTCTCATTTTTGATGGTCCGCGGACCACCGGTTGGCAACTGTTGGTTTAGATAATATAATAAAAAACATATATTTGACAATTTGTCCCAATTTCCCGAAAATGTGAGTATTATTATGTAAATTAGCCAAGAACAATTAAAAGTGGTGCCATGTGTATTTATAGGATATAAAGATTGTTTAGTTTAGAGGAGCTCTAATAGAGAGGATTGACTACCTTACTTTATGGTTACGCTGGGTTTCTCCCTGCTTTGCTGATTCCAGTTTAAACAACCAGAACCTCAAAGAAGTTCCTTTTTCCTGCCCATGTCTATTCCCCTCTCATCCTCATCAAATTGCAAGACCAACAGCCATGACTAGCCTTGCACTATATATGATGGTTTTGGGGCGCTCCCATAGATTTCAAAGGTTTCAAAGGCTGCTATGGAACTGTGGAGTAAGGTAAATATACTTCTAATATATATCCACTGTTATTATTTTTTTATATTTTTTTTTTTAAATTATTAGCTTCAACTTTTTATTTTTAGTTTAGCTAGTTACTTGACTATCATATTAACTCTCTACTTACTGAGTCATTGATTCAAAACAAATGTGCAAACGGGGACCTTATCTTCAACTTTACTGATTTGATTTTTGGTGAATTCTAGTATTTAGTCAGCATGATACTAACAGTTCTAGGAGGTCATAATGGTGCCCACGTTTCCTGCTTACTGGCTTGATCCTTAATTGCACAAAATATTGCAGGAAGATGCTTCCGCATTGGGCTAGAACATCTTCCTGAAAGTTCTCAAGGTACTACAAAGTGCTGAGTCAAGGTAATTCTAAAATGTACCAAGTAACCATTTAATTGGGGAGGAAGGGGGGTTAAGGGTAATTTAAGGTTCTGTCTAGAGTTCAGCTTTGCCGAATGCACAGTGGAAAAAAGTTTGTATTACTGATCACAACACAAATTTGGATCACACTCTGCACAGTTACTCCACATTCCCAGATCTTTACAATGAACTTAGCACTAAGAGTAAAACTCTTTAGAGCTGCCTTATAGACATGGTCACCACTGGTCACCTAAGACCCCCACAATGACAAGCACCTGTATGGCAGCAGTGCCAGGCAAAGCATCCCAGCACCTGGTATTGTTTTTATGGTGACTCTGTTAGGAACAGTGATCCCCTTCCTGAAGGTTATATAGTAATATTCTGCACCTTTCAGGACTAAATTCATCTTGACCACATCCCAATTCATAATACATACAAATAACAACCAGGTTTCCTTACAGATAACTAACCAGATAAGGGGAATTTCAAGGTCAAAATTGAACTATTATCTTCATACACAAATCTAAAAGCAAATATAGCTTTATTCAAGATCACTTGTTAAAATACACAGTACAATAAAAACAAGATAGAAGTACAGCACTCATGTAAATCTCCTAATGGAAAACTCTCTCAATGAGGTAATCGAAGGTTTCTACGTGTTTTGCGGTGTTCGAGTGCTGTACTTCTATCTTGTTTTTATTGTACTGTACTGTATATTTTGTTGTATTGTACTGTATATTTTATTGTATTGTACTGTACTGTATATTTTATTGTATTGTACTGTACTGTATATTTTATCTTATACAAATTTTAGGTTTTGAAATGTTACAGAACTGAAAGCAGTTGTTTCACTACTACAGTATATGTAGTAAAACTGACAAGACAGAAAAAAGACGGAAATCAAAAATTTTAACATGATGAAAAAGTCTGCAATAGGGACATGTGTTCCTAAAACAATGCTCTACGATGGGAATTCCATTTACTTTGGAGAGATTTTCTTTTATTTCCTGTTGCATATCTAGGTTGCAAAGTGAAATGAAATCGCTACCCAACTAGATCCAAAAAAATGATCCCCAAATTGATTGTAAACACTTTATACCGGTATGAACGTTATTAACATTATGCATTAATTTTAATTTTCTTCTTCTGTCTAACCTCTATTTAAGGCATCAGAGGAGTTTTATGATATGAACAGCGAAGAACGTGGAATCTGTCTCATTATAAATAATTTTGACTTTGAAAAGTCACAAACAGGATCTAACAAACTCAAAAACAGAAGGGGAACAGAAAAAGACGAAGGTAAGAAGACATTTTAAAATATTGTTTTTAGTATTTTCCACCATTACTTTTGCAGTTGCTCTATAGCAATTACAGGTCCAGGAACTTGTCACTGCTGAACCACCCAAATCTGCCATCTTTGCTGCCTACTCTTCAGAGTCCACAACAGTCGTCTTTGGCCATTAGTCGGTCACTGATAATTTAACTCATGCATATGCTTACATGTGTGTTATGTTGTCTATTCGAGTGCCGTGTATAGAGCCAGTCCCTATACTACATGGTGCATGTGCCATGCAATATAGGAAGAAAAAACACCACCAGCCAAGGAAAAGTTTTTTTTTATTTTTTTTTAAAAAAAACTTTTTCATTTCTCTTCTGCCTAAAAATCTACTCCCTGGTAACTTTTGGCCTTAGTTCCACTGTAAGCAAAAATTTGGTTGCCTTAAAATAGAAATTAAATTATACACTGCACGGTAATGGCAGATTCATCCTAAAATACCCACACCTGACTAATTTAAATAGCATATGTGCAAAATAAATACATTGGCTGGACCAATTAGATATTTTTTCAGATTCTCTCTTTAACCTAAGATTTCTGAAGTATACGTTTAATTGTTAGTATAATGCTGCTAAAATAAAGTTTGAAATATAATGATAAATAAATTCATATACAAGGGCTCCAGGAAGTAAAGGACCAGCTATCTCTTACCTTCCCTCTCAGTTCCAGAGCTATTGCAGAGAACACAGGGGTCTTATGCCTCAGGCTTCCCTATTTCAGACAAGAGCCACAAGGGTACAGGATTTTTTTTTATCTGAAAAGCCTGATTTTTACATGGGAGTCATTGGCAGATGCTGACAAGTCTGGAACAACCAAAACCTTTTTCAGCATTCTGTAGAATTGTTGGCAAACTGTCCAAGTTATATTTTATCAGGAAGTGCTTTTTACAAAATGAATTTGTGCAGCTATAATGCTGTGTAATACTCTGGCACATTAAACTTTGAATGTATGTATAGTGGAAATAACTAAATAAGGTCCCATAGATTTTGTTCCAGGAATTTAGATTTAAACTGACTCAGCTTTTCTGCACAATAATGCTAAATTTCATCATGGTAATATACTGACTAGACAGTCCCTCTAGCTGTTGTTATTATGCCAGTACATTTTCTAAATGTCCGTAAATCTGACAGTAATAATGCAAGTGAGCGTGGTTCAAGCTTTGCCATCTCCTAGAATAAGCTGCAAACTCACCCACATGACTTGGCTAATGAAAAGAAAGGTGCACAGCGTAGGAAAGTGAAATTCCAGGCGAATAGGTATATGCATACCTTAAACAACACCTTGGACAACACCTTGCTCATTAGTCTGGCTGAAGGTAGAAAGGTGACTTATAGAGTTACCGTACATTGTTAAACCTAAGTAAGTGTGGTTTTGCAATGTGGCTGAGATAAGTAAATGGCAAGACTGTCTGAACAAACTTATAAATCCATTGGTGGGTAAAACAATAAAATAACCTACATTACAAGCTTGTATTTATTGGTACTTCAGCTTCAATGTATTAAAAAAAAAAAAAAAACAAAGAAACCAGTACTGAGAATATTAAGGAATTCCACTGTCAAAATACTAGTTGCTTGGCTGGCATATAAACCTTCAGTTGCAAAACTTTCTGGAAACATTTCCCATAGCTCACAACTGTCCTTGTTTTCTATTTTTAGGTCTGATGTTCAAATCCTCATAAAAGAAGTACTATATACTGTACCTACTAGGAGTGTCATACTACAAAAATCTTTTTATCATTATTGTTTTTTTTATAAAGCCAGTATAATGGAAGAAAAGTGGTACAAATGGCTTGTGGGTTTGAGAAATTATTTTGTTTTGCTCATTTGCAATGGAATGCTTTACTAACTTATTTATGTTTTGCATAAATTAAGTTGTGATGGATTGCACCCTTTATAACATATCTTATGCTGATGGTTACCCCTCTTTCTAATGCCAGAAAGTTGGTATGAATATAGACATTATTAGCATAGAGAGATATCATTATAGAGAGAGGTAATTCAGGAAGATATGTAGTCCTAAAGTGGTGCCCAGCCTTAACACAAAAATAAAAGAAAAGGAGAAGAAAAAAAGGCTTTTTGAAGGGCATGTAATAATTGCTAATAATGCAATACTTTATTAAAAAAAACTAAACAATGTTTGACTTAGAGTATAATAAAACACAATAAAAAATATGTATAGTCCACAATTATTTATCATACAATTAATCAAGCTTGATGGTACACTGATAGTCGGTATATTTAATAATTGTAATTACGTATAATATATCTCCTCTCGACGCGTTTGACCCTTTTTGGGGCTTCCTCAGGCGATATGGAGGGTAGGATGGTGTTCAAGCTTGATTTTCCATGAAGGTAGTCCTGTTAAAAACACTGGTGGAATAAAAGGAAAAGCCTTTGTGCTGGTTGCCTGCTTACTGGACACTCTTTTCCCTTTTATCCAAAAAAAAAGCAATATCCAACCCCATTTTCCATGTGAGTATCAGATCTGAAGATTACCCCTCCAGTTGCCTGGAGTTGCTATTGAAGGTAGAACTATGGCCAGTCAGCATGTGGTCCTACCTTATCAAATCCATTGCTTACTGGACTGACAGTGCTCCCTCCCCGTGAGCTGTAGTTTCTGGGAGGGGAAGCATATGATACAAAATTATTAGCATATGATACAAAATTATGGCTTGGCTAAGTGAGATAATTTTTGTTTATATTATGGAGTAGTCACTGGATTTTATACTTTTTATGAACATGTGGAAGCCTTAAGTTGTACTTTATCAGCTTAATACATATCTAAAGCCATTTTAAAATATTATAGGTTTCAAATGGTACATTAGATAGGTTTCCACTCATTTCCTTTATTGTCTCCTAAAAAAGCCAAAACAAAATCCCCTAAATCGAACACAGAAAAAATCTGATGGGGTTCTAAGCCAATTCTTACTGTGTTTAAAACTACAATTTAATTGACAGTTTAATAGTTGAAATGCTTTACATGGTGGTTAAAGTTTATATTGGTTACCTTAAATGCATGTTCAATATCCATATTCTATTCAAGTTTATAAAAAGAAATCTCATTTCTCTTGTAGAGTCACTCAAAAATGTATTTTCCATGCTTGGTTTCCATGTTGAAGTGAAGAACGACCTTGAAGGAAATAAGATTCTCGAGACAGTTCAATCTTACAGCATGAAGAACTATGAAAAGAATGATTGTTTTATTTGTTGCATTCTGTCTCATGGAAATACTGGACTAGTCTATGGCACAGATGGACAAGGTGTAGCCATCAGGGATCTTACCTTTTGTTTTCGTAGCTGCTCGTGTCCCTCACTAAAGAGAAAGCCCAAACTCTTCTTTATCCAGGCATGTCAAGGACAGCAAGTTCAGCAGTGTGTTCTCAAGAAATCTGATGCCTGTAATGTCTCCCATGACAATATTGTGATAAAAGATGACCTGATTCCAAATGAACCAGATTTCCTGCTTGGGATGGCTACTATATTGCATTGCTTGGCCTTCCGAGACCCCAAAAATGGTACGAAGTACATTCAGTCACTGTGCAGAAAGCTTGATGAAAAGTCTCACAGGTAATAAGTTGTAATGTAATGAAATATGCTGTATTATTTTTCCTCTTTTCTACAAGATGCTTATAACTTATTAGTTTGCAGTTGCCCAAGTTGAAATAATGGTTTATTATGTATGTGCGTCATGCCTAAAAAATACATTCGGCAGGTTACAAAAAACTTTGTAACAACCAGTAGACAACACCTCAATAATATCAGGCTATTATGTTGATAAACCTTCCTATGTGCTTTTGTTGCTAATTATTGGCCATCCTAACTATTAGTATTCTAACACATTTATAGAAAAACTTTATAAAGCTTAAACTGAGCTGACACAAGGAAACTAGCTAAAGGTTTTGTTTAATGTTACAGCTAACATTTATGTTGCAGTCCTGTGGTGTGTTTCAGGGGCTCTTAAAATGTATTAATCATCACGTAAATTAATACAATGTCTATGTGTACAAAGCCTATTTATCAGTTTTCTATTTATTGTGAATAAATAATATTACATTGTTGGTTATAACAGGAACATATGATAAAGTCGTTCTTGAATCATTTATACCTTTTTATCCTTTTTTGTTTCTTAGAGAAGACATTCTCTCCATCCTTACAAAAGTTAATGAAGAAGTGAGCAGGAACTGTACTGCAGATACAATGCAAATGCCTCAGCCCTGGACCACACTCAGCAGGAAGCTCGTCTTCAGTTAACCAGCCAGTCCAGTGTTTCATTTTACCACAACTAACTCTAACATAATGTTATAAAACCTGTGAATTGGAAGACTGTACCTGGAAAAACGAATTATGCTTCTGCTTACAACAGTGGCCCTTAAATCATATCTGAAAAACATCTACATTCAAGTCAATGGAAATCTGTAGCCTTAAACTTTACAGCAACAAATTTGTTAAATGAATATGAAACCACTGAAAGATTGCTGATAATATAAAAATAATTCTAAAGTATTAACCAAGAAAAAAAAAAAAACAGCATTCATACTGTTGTGGTTTGATTCATTCTACATTGGGTGTATGGGTTTCTGTGCTTTGCATCTCTTTTATTTTCTACACAGTCCTATTACATATATCTGGTTTGTTTTCTAAAAGAATAAATTAAAATAAAATGTATTTTTGTCTAAAATAAATATTATTGTACATTGAGAGATGGTAATTTATTATGGATATATAATATATTTTGCTTCAGAAAATAGCTCAGGCTCAAGGATTTGTATGAATGCTGGAATATGATAGGGTAGGGGAGAGGTTTTTAAAAATAGTAATATAAATATTAAATATAAAAGTGGTGAATTTGGTGGCGATAAATAATGGCAAAATTATAAAGGTACTGGCAGAGCTGGTTATTATTGGTATGCAATGTTCTATAGTTTAAATCTTGTAATGCTTGCAGTACAAAATATTTTATTTTTTAGTGGACTATTGATGGACAAAGACCCCCGATTTTACTCGGATTTTCCTAACATGTACAAGTGTTCTGCTGCTCCTTTAACATACCATCCATGATAAAATGCAAAAAGGGAATACCAGATCAAATTTAAGGACGTATTATAACCCCATAGTTATATGATGCCGAAATATTACGCAGTGTTTTACAAAGTCCATAGTCCTATCACTAACTGTCCCTCAAAGTGGCTCACAATCTAATGTTATACAGGTAGTCCCTGAGTTAAGGACATCCAACATATGGACAACTCCAAGATACGAATAGGGCTTCCCTGCTCACCTGTGTGCAGGACAGAGGCTTGATGTGGGGGAGGGGCGGTTTGCATGACTTGCAGAAGAAATATTTTGCTAAACAAAGCTGAGGTTGTGGGTGATCTTAAGGACTGAGCTCTTTCTGCAGCCTCTTGTAACTCTTTAAAGACCAAGACAAACTCTGCAGTTGTTTCTTTTTGCAAATCAAAGCACAGCTTGCTCCAGCAGTGAATGTGTAGTTTTTTTTTTGCTTTATTATTATACAGTATTATACAGTTTTATACAGTAACTGACACCACACTGCCTAATAATATGCTGAGACAAACGTCTGTCCTAATTGCATTTATTAAAATATTGTACCTGTTCCGACTTACATACAAATTCAACAAACCTACAGTCCCTATCTTGTATGTATCCCAGAGTCACATTTCAATAATGTAGTCTTAGGAACATTTTTGAGGGAAAGTCGACTAACCTAACTGCATGTTTTTGGGATGTGGGAAAAACAATGGAGTACCTGGAGGTAACCCACGCACAAACAGAGAATATTCAAATTCCTTGCAGATAGTGTCCTGGCCGAGAATCAAACCTGGAACCTAGTGCTGCAAGGGCCAGAGTGTAGCTTTTGTGAAACAAAGCAACAGGTTCAGAATAACAAACCGCTGCTGTGCGCTCAAGATGGCAAACATTTGCACATGAGTGTAGCTACAGTCGCACCTGGAGTGTTTTCAAAAGCAACCACATGGCTATAATAGCTTTCCGGAACCTGCCACAATGCCACAAAAAATAGCTCCTGGTTGAGCCTGCTGCAGAATGCTGCAATTCACTATGACCCTGTTTTTTAAAAGCTCTCCAAGGCTGGAGAGGATACATTTTCACCAGTGAAGCAGGGTTATCCAGCAAACCTGGATCTGGTCCAAGATTGAAAACATTTGCTAACAAATAGCAAATGACTTTTGAGAAATCCATTCCAGGTTTGCTGGATCACCCAGCTTCACTGCCCAAAGTGTATCCTCTCCAGCCTTGGAGAGCTTTAATAAATCAAGTCCAATGGGTCTGAAATAGCCCAAAGAGTATGGTGAATTAGTAGTTGTGACATTGGTAGGACTGCTTAGTATGGTGATTTGGTAGTGAACATTTATGGTACTAGTCATATGAATTGGTTTGGTTGTGTTTGGTGGTGCTAACTGCAGTGTACACACATCCACCGTTTACATTATTTAAAAACATTTATTTAGACATAATATGATTCATATTTAGTTGAGAAAATAGTAAATAATGTATAAATAGTAAATATAGTATATTAATACGCCAAGACACATTTCCCTTTATATATTTTATAAAACATAGCATATAAAGTAACATACCTATAAAGCAAAACTTATTTGTTTGCAACTGCAGGTCTATTTTAGTCCATATACATACAAATGTAATCATTGATACAGGAATAATACTCATAAATTGTATCATGTAAACATTTTATAAACATTTTTTGATAATGCACCTCCTATTTGCTGTATAGTATAATAATAAGGCACAGGTTATCAATAAAGAGCTTTAAATCTTTCAGACACGCTGCGGGTAGCTACAGAAAGTTTAGGGATGTTTACAGTAATAAGAAAATTATTGGAAGGAGTCAATTCAGTTTTTTAAAAAGGAAAATGTTTTAATCTTCTTCCTCATTTTTTTTACTTACTTTTTATGAACCTGTCCAGAGAGAGAGAAGCTAAGAGGTCACCTAACATTCTCCAATAAATCTTGAATATGCCAAATAGGAAAAACATTGTTTACATGTCAAAGGGTGTGATCAGGACAGGATGCAAGACTATTTCCTCTAAGGTCTTTTAAAGACATTAGCTGTTTTATTAGCTACAGAAAATCAGCTTTCATTACACGAGAAATTGTTGTTTGTGAAAGGCTGGTTATGAAAAAAACAGAATAACTATCTTTGACTAAGGCAACAATCTTTCATTCGGTATATAAACAGGAATAAGTCTTTATTTATGTTAATGTATGTAATCCAAAACAATTAACTTTTCTTGTTTAGTCCCATTAGGTCTCGTAATTATACTCTTTACACTGTTTTGGTATACCTGTTTGATATGTTAAAAATACTTTTTAACCTTGCCTTGCCTGTGTTCTCTACCCATGCCAACTGTTTTCAGCTATGTTTTAATGAATATAAGACAACATCCCTCTAAGCCAGCGCTTCACAACCTTTTTACATGGAAATACCATAGACGTTATGTTCAAGTCTGTAGGGAACCAGTGCTAAACCAGTGCTTTATCCATAGTTTTTAGTACATTAGTGTGATGGTCACTGAGAAGAACAGATTATTGGTGTAAACTGACATGAGAGGCACAAATTACTCAAAGAACCCCTAGAAACCTCTGGAAGAACCCTAGGGGGGTTCCACAGAATCCTGGGTGGGAAACACTGCTTTAGACAATAGTAGAATGGAAAGGTTTTGCTGTCCTATCTCGCTTCTGTTGACCTATTACAGTAGCACAAGGAAGCATCTAGTTCTTGAAGTGTATTATAGGCACTATCACCAGATAAAAATGGAACCCCCACAAGGGAAGATAAAATATATTAAATTGTTTGGGTATAGAAATGCTTTATCATTATAAAAACTTTATCATTATAAAAATTGGTGACACATTTTACAAAAAAGAACAGCACCACATAAAGACCCTGAAAACAGGACCATGCATTCCTAGGTATGGCACCTGTATGCTGGAACTCAGTAGCAGAGGTCTTTATTATGGTTTTCAGACAGCCTCACTTGCTCAGGACTCAGGACAATCTCTGTTCCTTTCACTGTACAGCTGCTCATTTTTCATTATCAGTTTTCTCCTGTTTACAAGTAGAATTACATGTCAGAATGATATTGCACAGTACACTCCATTGCACAATAACATTGCCAATAACATCTTTGCCACCCAACAAGGTGACCCATGGACAGTAACTATTATGTTTATTATACTTAGTTATTATACTTAGTTGTCCCTTTCATATTGTATTACTTTCTGGCTTAGTCTGTAACTATTTTTACTGTCTCTCTGAACATCAGCCTGCCATGACATCTACTGAACATTCTATATTACTACAGATGTCTAGACATAATACAACCTAATCTATTAAAAATATTAAAATCTTGATATTTAAGGAAAACATATGGACAGGCTCCTACGGGGTAAGTTTTAAAGGGTAACTGTAATAAGGACAGACTTAATAAACCCCCCACCTAGGTTGATGTGGCCAATTATTGGTTGATTGGGCAATATGATATCAGTGTGCATGAGGGCAATATTAGGAGCTGGGTACTAAGTCAAGCATGATCAGTGAGTCAGTGCTATTAGACATTAATCTGCCGATTGTTACAAAAGGTTGTATTTAAGCTATTCATATGTTGTACCACAAAGTAAGCTAGTTACCTGTTGGTAATACATCTAACTTTCCTTCCCTTTTGTGGAGTATGTAAAACCTAAGGTTTGTATGTTATAAAACTGAAAACTTCAATTAAAATGATTGAAACAAAACCTTTTACCTTAAATCTGAATTCTCATTCATCAGAGCCTGGATTCTGTTCTTGTACCTTGATTCCACTTTGCTAATGTTTTGGTCAAAATTTTTCTCTATTTTGTCAATTTGACTTTTCTTAAAAAAAAACAAAAACAAACAGATATTAAAAGCAAATACTATATACTGAAAAGGTCATTACATTGTCACAAATAATTCTTTGGGTAAACAGTGTATTATAGTACAATGATCTGTGAGAGGGCATGAGACATTTTAAATGCATAGAAAAGCTGGTAGACTTTACATCCCATGGAACAGTGACATGGCATATGGAGAACACTGGAGCTTCTTTAGTAAAGCAGAGCAAAGTGTTGAACATGAAGGGACACATCATAATCCTTTTTTATGACCATATACAGAGAGGAAAATCAGATCAAGCAACATACCACTGCTTAAAATGTGGTGTCAGGGGTGTCAAACTCTGGGCCGCAATGTCCTTTTTCTTGGCACCCAAACGAATCCTAAATATGAACTGCAGCTGGTCAACCGCTACTACCATTCCCGGCATCACTTGCGTCTATAGATCAGCGGGCTCCCTGCCTATGCGTGGCCCTGGACTGGACTGCTTTATAGCAGTAATGCCGGGAATTTTAGTAACGGTGGTATTTCAATGAAGAGGGAGTTTCAGCGGCGGGTCACTCATAAGATTTAGCCCCGCATTGGCCGCATCTGGCATTTCCAGCACTCCCCCTCAGCTGTACTTTTCGTTGTTACTCAAAGGCATGTACTTGAATGGTTGGATTTTCATAGAAGAATAATGTTATTATTATTGTTAGTCTGTGAAAAAAGGTTACCGTTGAAACTTAACTCAAAAGGCTGAAAATAGAGAAGATTTTTTCCTAAATAAAATTAAAAAAATAATACTTATGCCTCTTTCTCTAATACAGGCTTGTTCCAGATTGAATGTTAGGCAAAACATCTTTGTTTCCATATGAAAAGGTTTTATATCTAATAAGATGGAAAAACTTCTTCAATTTTTTCAATACATTTTAAGGTTGGACCGCGACTTTGTCTAAGTTTTTAATTTTGGCCCTCTGTGTATTTGAGTTTGACACCCCTGACTTGGAGTGTTGGGCAGATTGGTGGAGCCCACATCAGTGGAGCCTTTAATACAAAATATATCAACCTAACCCACTCCAACACATATCCTCCACCATAACAGACTGTTTCTAACTAAGCACACATCACTCAACTTTCAGAGAAAGTTGGGTAGCCAAGTTTAATTCTTTCCAAATCTTTTAAATGTGCCCTCCAATACATTTATCCATGTTTTAAATACATTCTGCATTTAAAGTACAATTTAAAGTCTTTCCAGAACTTTCCATAATTTTAAAGCCAAACCAGATGAACATCTTCTTCAGTCTATGGTCTTAGTGCTGTTAATACTACATATACAACTATATAATACAGCACAATACATACACAAGACTCACCATTTTCTTAATCTCCTCACGGGCTTGAATTAGTTCCATTTTGAGTGACTGTATAGCTTCATTTTTGTCATTGATTTCTGTCTGCAGGTGCTGTAACAATATTCACAGCTGTATGAGCACATGAGGAATTCTCTTATGCACCTCCAATTATTTTTTCTAGGTCCAACCACAATCATTATCAGTTCATTTAGAAGTGACCAGGCAGTGGTATAGATATTATTATCACTCATACACAATAGCCCAATACCTGCTGATTAAATTTAAAACAAGCAGACACAATCAATTATAACTTAAATAAAAAAAAAGAAAAAAGTTAGTAGGAAATGCTAAAATGTGTATACCAAAACACACAATATATAATGATAAATATTAATATTAAAGTACTTCAGGAGATATCTGATGAGCAGAATATCTGATGAGCAGATATCTGATGAGCAGAATAGGTAAGTAGGAAGCCCTCAGGAACAAAAAGCATTTCACTACTGCTGATAGGAACAGTTAACATAAATGTTTAAACATTTCTTACCATTTTCAACACGTTCAGCATCTTTGTTTCTTGAGTGGCTTCTCTGTATTTCTTCCAGGCTTCCTACAAAAACACCATTTATGCCATAATTTATAACAGAACATAGCAAATGAAGCGTAGGGGTTACCAGACACTGAAGCTTGACCTACTGCATTATTAAAAATTAAGGATGTGAACAATATAATATGCCAATAATCCTTTTTTTTGTTTGGGAACAGTTTATGGAATATCATTCATTAAAGAAAGGCTGTGCTAAACTTTAAAGAGGCTGTTAACTGTGACATTATGCAAATGCTCGCTGCCTGGCATTGGGGTTTTCATTACTGCACCTAAACAAGCATGCAAGCAAGAAAAGTTTCAATTTTTTGGCTTTTAATATAAAAGTTACTGCACAGTTAAAATTGTTGTTAGAAGAAAGTGTATGTAGTGAAGCTAAAGTCTTGGCCTTTAATCCCTATTTCCCTGAGCAACCCGTTGGATCCAAGGCCTAGGCTGTACATAGGGTCAGTGCAGTCAGTAATATATTAGAAGCAGAATTTTAGTAAAGTGAACACCACTATGACTAAGATCTTACTTCAATGTGTGCTTCATGACTCTGTTGTATCATGGCTTGTTCTTCCATAGCTCTCTCCTGTAATTCCTTTTTCTGCATCTCAAACATATCCAGTAGTGACTGCCCTGTAGAACAAAGTATGACAAACTTTATATTTTCATCCACAATTGTTATTTATATATTTTAAAAGTAACCATGATCTGCAAACAGTGGCTTATAAGGCACCAAGCTAATGCATAATGATGTATAACAGCACATGTCGCACAGGTGTGGGAAAATACACACAGGAAAATGTACTAACAATAATTCTTCAGACTAGAATTATCCTAGTTAAGAACCAACATATGCCGAATACTTGCTTGCCATGATTGACCTATGTATATATGTATATATCTGTTTGTTTGTTTTTTTTAAGCATTTGGGTAATCACGTAGATACATTAAATTTATTTTTGTTTTTGTACAACAACTTTTTAGCGTGGACCTAAACTCAAGAATTGAACTTTGCATGGATCATAGGCAGCAGCATCAGTGGTTAAAAGATTAGTGGTATCTCATACCTTTATATTTAAAAAAAAAAAAAAGATAAAAAAGAGATTAAAAGACCCTTAACTGGGTTTCTGATCCTGTGATTATGGAGACTGGAAATTGTCTACTAAAGGCATGCAAGAAGAACAATGTCAATACAGGTTGAAGGCAGTCCAACCTAGTGCCACCTCCTATATTGCTGGCTCTTTTTTTTAACAAGGTGACCACATAATAAAAATAGCATACTCGATTTTTTTAGACATACAAGTGAATGTCTAAAAAAAATGATGGACACATTTTTGTAATAGCCTGGGTAATAATCTAGTAGGCAATAAAATAGGGCCTTAGATAAAAATGTGTGAATTAAAGTTCACTAAGTCCATGTTCACATGTTTTAAACAAGTGTTAAAATGTTAACAAGTGCAAGTGTTAAATAACATAGTAAGAAATCAACTGCTCTTATGAAATATTTTAGTGAAATAAGTTTTTGCTTTTTTTTCATAATTCTACTCAACAAAGAAAGCCTGAGCAAAACAGATATAAAACAAATATAAAATGATTTTACTTTGCTTTGACAGTTCCATCAACTTTTGTTCTTCACTAGATTCTTTCCACTTGGCCTCCTTCTTCAGCCATTCTTCATTCACCTCCTCTGACAGACTCTCCTACAGAATAATATCATTTTATTTTAAGTTTGTTTTACTTGCAGTAACACGCAGGGATGGCAAATAGCAGAGGACACCTCTAAGATCAGGAAACATAATAAACCTTAGTTATCTCCGCACAGATTAAATGAAACATGTTCATTGCAGGAAGAAGTGCCTTTATGATCTGTCTATCTAAAGTAATGTGATGATTGTACTATGGAACAATTGAAGGATTTCTGCAACAAAACAAATTGCAAAACTTTGCAGAATCTTTATTGTATATTGTACTAATCTGTGGCACACATTTATTGACCAGGTAGAGTGGTTGTTTATCTATATGAGCTTAGTTTATCAACCTCTATGCCAGGGGTGCCCAACACGTGGATCGCGATCTACAGGTAGATCGCAAAGGCAACGCAAGTAGATCGTGGAGCCCTGCCTTTCAAAATAAACTCTACCGCGCACAGGAGTTATTAAGTCCAAATCCCGTTGTTGGTATAACATTTTGACTTAGTCATTTTAAAAGTAGCTTGCAAGCCAAAAAAGTGTGGGCACCCATGCTCTATGCAATGTGTAAACCAATGAGCCTGGTTGAAGACAGTGCATCATTTTTTTCTATGAAGAAATACAAGAACTCAAGCCTTGGAAATTCAATCACAACTGCAGGGTCATGTATCTCCCTCTTTTGGGGGAACCAGATTTCGCGCCCTGTGCAGCTGTGGTTGAGTCAAATGAATGAGATCATGCATTTGGAGATTCTCTCTTAATGGTCCGAGATACTAATGCCCAATTTTATGTGTTGTGGTATATTTGGCAACCATGTGTAGCTATGTGGGCAGTCTAGACTTGAAACATTGGGGACCTATTTCTGATTTTCCTCTGTTTATCTGCATGTTACTTGGTTTAACTTCAGGTTCAGAATTCCTAATATCTTTTTAATATGTTTATTCACATTACTCTTTATTTCTAAATGCGAAAAAAAGCCTTATTTTACCTGATAGGTCTTAAAAGAGCTTTTCAGTAGATCCAGCTCTTTCTGCAGCTCCTCTGCAAAAAACAAAAACAAGTCAGATACATGTATTGATTATTTTTAGTTTAAAGTGCATTTCAGGACAAAGTATATAAAAAAAAAAAAAAACAGATACAGATAATTTCTGCAATGTATGCACATTCCCTACTATGTTTTATCCTGTTAAAACCTGTCAAGTATAGAAAAAGAACTGTTGGATCTGCTGTAAATACATCCAGTTCAGAATTCCTGTTGTAAGCAGTCAGCATTTTTGTGAACTTAGTAGTGTTAGATCTGTCAAACTACCCAGAGCTATATACTGGTATCTGTACAATGTACAGGATAATCATTTTGTACTTCCAAGATAAAAACTAGAAGGACTAACTACTCTCCTTGTGATAACACAGGAAGAATGCACAAGACACTCTTGGGGACCTCACGTGGGGACCCCATATGCGAAGACATGGGGGCAGCACTTGGACTAAACAACGGAGATCACAAGAGAGCAGCCATTGAATAACTGAAAAAAATGAACGCTTATCAACAATTGATGATGTAAATAGACAATGTCAAGGAATGGGAATCTAATGAAGATAATTATCTTAATATGATATTGGAAAAATATTGTTGATTGAAAGATAGTCCAAAAAGTTGCGGTCCTTACGCACTCACACCTGATAGGTGGGTTCTATGTGCTGCAAAATCAGAGGTTCTTGTCCTTTCTGTTCCTGAAGCTGATATAACCCGCGAAACGCGTCGAACCAACAGATCTGCCCCTTTGTCTGGGCTACCCGGAGAGATACTTTTGATAATGTTTGCTCCACATTTTTAAAAGTTTAATATTGGTGTTTTTTAATGATGTTAAATAAAGCTAAAGTTTTTATGTATATTTGTGCAGTCTGTATTATTTGGCCTTAAAAGTCCCATCTGTGGAGGTAACCCCTCACAATCCTTTTTTTCTAGTTCAAGTCAAAAGCCTGAAATAAATGGCTTTAAACAATGAAAATCCAAAAGCTTTTCTGAGTCCCTAGTTGTATTTTATAGATATGAAAAAACTTACAATAAATATACTCTATAGGGCAGTTGTTAGTTACCATATCTGCTTTCAGCTTCTTCCTTCTCCAGTAGTAACGTAGCATTGTCTTCTTGTTTTAGAGCTAACAGTTTGGCAGCATGCTCCTCCTGGAGAGTCCTTAACACAAAATACATTTACATAATGTGCCTTCAGTAAACATATCAAACAGATTTAATGGGTTATGTGACAAAGAGACTCATTATTGAGTCAAGTGTCTCAAAGGATAATTATCTGTACACATAAATCAATGTTTCCATTTCAACAAGGCAAACAGAAGACAGAAGAGATTTTCTGCTAAAAGCAACCAAAGAGTCTTTGATCTGTGCACACACCTTGGTCAGATTTATCAGATTTATTTAGTTCACACAGGTAATACACATTTATACCATTTGTTTTATTATGTGCACAGAAGTATGAATCAAATACTGGTTTTCACTCATAACAGCATATGTACAGAGCTTTTGGGCCTCATTTATTAAAGGTCTCCAAGGCTGGAGAGGATTTACTTTCATCAGTGAAGCTGGGTGATCCAGCAAACCTGGAATGGATCTGGTCCAGGATTTAAAGCATTTGCTAGCAATGAAATTACTTTGAAGAAATCCATGTCAGGTTTGCTGGATCACCTAGGTTCACTGATGAAAGTGTACTGATGAAAGCTTTAACTTTGTGTCTTCTTGCAAAAAGCCCAACACTTATTTGTCTTACTAAAAATCAAGATTATTGTATTTACACAACAGATGAAAGACTCTTCTGACTCAATATACCATGTTTGTAATATGAATTTATGCTAATTAGGCCTATTTACATAAAACAACAAACTTCACATACAACAAATACCTGATTTCTTCTTCCTTTTGCATCTGTAGCTCAGAAACTTTTTCCTTCAGCTCATGGGTCAGCTAAAGGAAACAAATGTATGTTAGGCAGGTAAATAGTTGACTCATAATGAGCACAAATGAATGAGCGCAATCTTATATTAAACAAGATATGTGACAACCTAACAATAAGTTCCAACTAAGCAAATTAGAATAAAATATAACAGATATAAATTATAAGTAATATTAGGTTTAAGGGAAACTAAAATGTGAATAAAATACTTGAGACATAAAAAATATTTAACTGAAAATTGCAGGTGTTGCCAGTACATGTAATTTTTTAGTTTACTAAATTAATATACAGGTTAAAGTTAACAAGCTAGAAATGATTTTCCCAGCCAATTATTATTGTTTTTCTGCAGACACTAGAAGACAATTATTACATGTATAGTCTGAGAACCACTGGTACCCTTCTTTCTGTTTTTCTTTTTTCTTTTCTGTTTACATGCTTACCTTTGTTCTCCTTTATGCCTGTTACTTTACTTGAACAAACACTGCTTTATAGAGCCCGTAGTGTATTAACATTCACCTTCAATGTGAAATGTAGTTCTTGTAGTTTAGGTGTATGGTGCTTCTAATAATATCATCATTTGGGGCTCTATTTATAAAGCGGGGAATCTGACTTTCCCTAAAACATTCCCAGATAGAGAATAAAATACTGCCATTGAAACACATGGACCTGGAATATTCTCCACCTGGAACTATTTTATGGAATGTCTGATTCCCTGCTAAATAGATAAGCACAATGTGCTTTCTTGGGTGTATTTTAAAAAGTATGAAACAAACAAGAACAAAACATGAAGACCTTGAAGCAAAGGAAGGATGAGGCAATTAAAATGTCTTTTTGATCTTTATAGACTTTTAAAATTCTATATCAGAAAGACATTACACAGAAGAATACCGCGTCAAAGTCTCCAAGTACAGAAAAAACAAGTTTATTGCTCCCAATAAAACAGCCAATAAATTTACATTTTATTTAACCTTATAATGTTTTGAATATGCAATACACATTTTTACATGTTGACTAAACGTCAAAACACTTTACAATATGACTTTCTAACATTAACCAATTCAGTCATTTTTGTCCCAAGGCCAGCTAAAGTAGATGATGGAGGTGCTAATGGGCCCACAAAACACAGGGTGGTCGCTGTGTAAACTGATGTGCAATGTAATATTAGCATTTACCAAAGACATAGAACCAGGAATATCGCCTAGAAGGCTCATCTTTGATTTAAAGTGTATGTAAAGACAAGAACTTCTTGGGGGGAAAAGAGCTAGACCTCCTCTAAAGTTTGTATTGTTTGTGTTGTGTACCTTGGGGGACTTTCATTTCCTTTATTTGTCTTGGAGAGTATTATCATGAAGACAGAAAGTGAGGGGAAATCAACATTTTAAGCAGTTTTTAGGGCAATATGTAAGGGCATCTGAAGGGACATATGTTTTGGAAGTATTTTCTCTCTTTCTTTAGGACGGTAAGTGTACGGAATCTTACCAATGGGGAATTGTAAATACAACTCTATACAAAATTAGTATATATAATTGTGCTTAATGGACCGGAAACCAATGTAACTATTTATTGGCATGTTATCTACAACTACTAAAAGCAGTGTGAGAATTGCAAAGTGAAGTTAGAATAATACACCTTTCTGTTTTCAACTATCTAATTTATTCTGTAATCAGGATGCCGTTATAAGAAATTTGCAATCAGTCTTTTCATAAACATATTGATACTACCAAATTTATTATACGACAAGGGATTGCCCTGTCCAAAAAACTTATTCCATACTGACAGATCTGCTCCCAGAAGAGGCCCGACACAGAACTAGAGAAAATAACCTATTTTCATTGCTGAGACAATAGGGCTGATTTATTAACGCTCGTCAAGGCTGGAGAGGATACACTTTAGGGAGTGAAGCTGGGTGATCCAGCAAACCTGGAGTGGATTTGGTCCAGGATTGAAAACACTTGCTAACAAATGCCAAATGACGTTTGAGAAACCCGTTTGCTGGATCACCCAGCTTTACTGATGAAAGTGTATTTTTTCCAGCTTTATGGTGAAAATAAACTAATAATATAGATGTTTTAATTTTCCAGAAACATAAAAAAGACAAAGATATCACATAAAAAATTTTTTTGATAGCTAAGGATCCAGCAGAGTTCATTAGCAAATCCAGCCAATGAGGAGACAGTGAAGACCTTCATCATAATTTGGACCTGATCACCCTTCTTGTAAGGCAGATTTAACAGTGATGGACCACAAGCTACAGATCTACCGACTCTAAGGCCCCTAAATTTTAAAACAAGCTCCTTTAAATCCCAGCTGTCTCCTTCATATCTGGACCCCTCTTGCTTTACGTCAGGGCCCCCAATTTTTTAATCACACTATGCACTTTACTTTACAGCTTCCCTTTAAACCAGGGGTCGGCAAACTCCGGCCTTTAGGCCAGATACGGCCTAGCCGGTAGTTCGTTCTGGCCTAAGGCACCCTGGCCGATCCAGCCTAATGGCAGCCAGAAACCGGCAGATCAGCCAGGGGGCGCTAGGAACTACCGGAGCCGCTGGAGCTCCAGTGCCGCCCCCTTGCAGTTGCTCCCCAATTTACGGCAGCCGGCGTTGACACTTCCGCCGGCGCAGTAAATAGGGAAAGCTCCCTGAAGGTAAATTCCTTTCCTCCGCAATGCATACAGAGCAGAGGGATTTCACTTCAGGGGGCATTCCCTGGTGGTGGATGGAGCCATTAGGGCGGGTCTGGTCTAGTGTGCTCCCGTCCACCCCATAAATGGCCTAGCGGCCATAAAACTTTGCTGCTCTGTTTAGAACAGTGAACAGCGATCTCTAAAATCCCTGATCCTACACCATGGTATAAACTGAAATATGATTTCACGGAGTGCTATTACTCTTCATTTTATCAAATTAAAACGTTTTAACATTTTTGCATTTGCTAAAAATAAAAACTGTACTCACTCTTCTACGTGTTTTCTGGTGTTCCGATGTTTCCTGCTCCAGCAGTGCAGTCAGCTTAGCAATTTGCTCTTGCAAATCTTCCAGAAAACCTTGACTGCAAAATAAAAACTAATAATATAAATATTTTTTAATGTATACAAATAGGTTTATAATCTGTTATTATAACCTATGACAGAATAAGAATTCAACAACCTATAGTTTTGTCACTGGGCTAGAACAACAGCTGCATATATGGTATGGCTATTGGAGATCGGAGATGGGCTCTAATTAAACATGCTGCCATAGGCATCGGGCAAATCATGCGTCAGTCAAAACCCCCTGAATTTGTTTTATATCCTGTGATTCAAAGCTAAAATCTAAATGCAATATGAGGAGCATCACACCACTAGTTTTATAATTCACTAGTCAATTGCCTGCTGAGAAACAGGAGACGGCACCACATTACATGAACTACACAGGATTTTTGGCCAACTGACAATTCGCTCCTAAACACTGCAGATTGTTTTTCAATTTAAATATTACAGCGAACACGTTAAATGTGTAAAATACAATCCATCTTTATTTGATCAGTCATCTACCGCCCATACCTTATTAATGGTTTTTCTTTCTTCTTTGGCTTTTGTGAACTTGTTTGCTCATTCTGTCTATATGGGTCATAGTGAACATGTGAACACATTTGTGTCAACACATATTGATCATTATAAATTTCCCATGCAGTGCTGATTAGTCAGCCACACTGTGCAGCTTTTGAGCAAATATTCCAATTTTATAAATCACATAAGTGTGCTAGTGTAGTACTGATCAGTGAATCTGGAAGCAGAGCTAAGCAATGCAGAAGATGATCTTTGTAAAAAGCACACAAATATATACAAGCACTAGATCCGCAAGCACAAATAACACAGAAAATCACTGACAGCTTGCAATTCTGTTTTAAATATGATGTTGGGGAAGTAAAATCCTATGAACAGTTTAGCAAATAACTGTATAATAAACAAATAAAAAATGCCAAAGGGGACCCTTATCTCTTTAACTTTCAGGCGGGATGTAATTATCTTTTCGATGCATCAAATTTTGCTATTAGTCCCTTCTCCTATTCTGAGACATTCACAAAATTTATTCAAATTGGTGAGCTTTAGGTGTTTTACAAAATTAAGCTGGGACTTTTTTGTTTTGTTCTGTTAGGAGGGTGAGTAAATTGGCGGGGATCGTGTTTGCCTTATTTTGCCAATGTACAGTCATGTGTTGGGAGTCAGCTCACACATATGAACAGAAATTTTCAGGTGCCATTGAGATTTTGTATGTGCGTGTGCATGTGTGAGTGTGGGTATCAGTATCTTATCCATGATGTCTCCTTCAGTCCTGGATACGGTCTCATGCTGCCTGTCGGCCATCTCATCATGGATGTCTGACCGATTCCTAAAACCTGGATAACAGAACTCATCATCTTCTCTCCTTCAAATTCCAAATCTCCCCCTGACATATTCCAACTGTTAACAACACTGTTATACGTCTCTCCCCTCAGGCATGTTGTCACCTTTGACTCGGCCCTCTCATTTATCCTCCATTCTCAGAACATTTCCAGGTCCGGTCACTTTCATCTATGCAACATCGCCAAAATCTGCCCCTACCTGTCCCCTGAGACCACCAAACTCCTTGTACATGCTCTTATCTCTCGTCTGGACTACTTTAACATCCTCCTCTCTGGTATTCCACTAACCCGACTTTAGCCTCTACAATCTATAATGAATGGTGCAGCCAGACTCATCCATCCTTTTCTCCGCTTCTCTTCTGCTGCATCTCTTTGTATTTCTCTTCACTCACTTCCAGAATCAAATCCAAGCTCCTGTGCTTTGCCTTCAAAACCCTAAACAGGTATTGTCCCACTTACATTTCTGACCTGATAGAAAAATACTCCCCTAGCCACTCACTTCTCCAGAGCTGCCCCTACTCTCTGGAATGGTCTTCCTCATACTATTCGGCTTGCTCCTATTTTCTGCTCATTTAAAAGAGCGCTCAAACCCCATTTTTTCAAACTTGCCAATCCATCTTCTTCTATCTTTTGAAACCATCAATACTTCTACTACTACCACTACATATCTCCCCTCCTATTGTGTGATACTTCCCCCACCCCCTAGATTGTAAGCTCTTTGGGACAGGGTCTTCTCTTCCTGTCACTTCTGTCTGTCCTATTTACTGTACAGTGCTGCATAATATGTTGTCACTATAAAAATCCTGTTTATCATTAATAATATTAATTTATACATTTTTGCATGTTTAAAACCTACTTAAAGATGTGCCATTCTCAGATGGCAGGTTTAGGGCGCTGTGCATAATAACAAAACAGACCTTACTATGTGGATTTTCTACTCACTCACTTTTACATCTTCATCTACATTTTCATATAGAAGGTCATCATCTTGAAGGGAATACAAATATGGTAATACCTGAATACAAAGGTATCCATAAAATATCAAATCAATGTAGTGGAAACTTCAAAACTTCTGCCGTATTAAGCCAACAATATTGACATACCCCAGGCAATTCAACTATCAGTAAACTATGTACAGATGCAAGGTCACTGACGCTGAAAACAATCAATACTGGTCATTTCTAGTGACAGTGGGAATGAATGATTGATGTATAGACAGTAGCTTTACTGCTGTTGTTTAAGTTTATCGCAACAAATGCCAAGGGCTTCAGATTATCTTGGATACAACTACGTAGGGCCACAACTTTAGGTACATAATAAATTCTGGCAAACTATCCTTTGATTAGAGAAAAAAAATTAGGAGCTGAAGTTGAAAGATGCATGTAATCATGTCTAGCAGAGAAGAAATGCCATGCGTTTGTGTGCATTTAGGTGATACTTACATATTATCATCTACTAGTGATCTAAAAAAAAAATCAAACCAAAAAAAAAAAAGACATTGGTGGATCTTGATTTACAAAGAAATACCAACATAAAAGGAAAGGCATGCCAACTGGAATCCTACTGCATTCATCTGAACTATTTTAATATGGTTTTGCAAATCCCTTCATTCACTTTCCTAATGCAACTGAATGTTTTCAGACTATAGGATTATGACTTGTATGGCTCAATTTAACAAACAATGAAACACTCCATATTACACCGGATAAACAATCCTGCCAATTTAAATGCATCAATCAGTTTGGATTTGGGATTTTCTGGGGGGATAACAATGCACTGCCCACACTGGTGTTCAAAAGAATTACTATGTACAGATTTTTATACTTTTGATACACCTTTTCTGCATAGGTTAGATCAAGACTTCAAGCCATGGCATTAAAACAAAATATTGGGTACAAATGTATAAAAAAAGCTCATCAGGCAATAAAAAGGCATGGCTTGATAGGCTGGTCAGATTTTGTTGTCCACTCCCCTTTTATTCCACAGTGCAAAATTTTACATTTTATTTTTTTAGTTTTACTCAGAACAAAGATCTTCCAATAGAAGCACCTGTTTTGGGACAATTATCTAAGAGGGTTATTCCCCATATCTTGGAAAATGCCCTTTAACGTGCACATGCATCCATACTAGGTGATAACTCATATGCAAGCTATAGCAAAAGTTGGTAAGACCAAAGGTTTTGTTAGGCCTCTAGGATATCAATTGTCATTTCCCAGCTTTCTTCAGCTAGTTACCTAGGTGTGCCTGGCAATTTTACATTTTCTGGTGGAAAATCACTTCCAAAAAAACGGTCGTCCAATGTCACTTCAATATGGTCTTTGGTTCTCTTCATACTGTAGCCTGGTGATATGGTCAGAAACTTTTCAGTCTAGAAAAATATGAGTAAATTAACATTTTAGTAAGTAAAGTAAGTAAAGACTGATTTTTTTTTTCTAGCAACAAACTAATCCTGTGCATATATATTTTATTAAAATGCTAGTAAAGTCCTAAAGGCTTCTTTTTAAACAACAAAAAAATGATTTTTTGGTGGCTTATTCCATTTGGGCACAATCCCCTTACAGTTCTATCCTAAAGACACAAGATCCAAAAGGAAATCTCTTTCTACACAGTTGTCACAAGAGTACAAAATGTTGTGAACTCATGTAAAGTACTTTTTAGTCCTTTGAATAGAATTTTCTCCATTTTCAGTCTTGGATTAATCTTCTTTTAGACCAGTGTTTCTCAACTAGGGTTTGGTGGAAACATAGGTTTCAGCGAGAGGTTGCTAGGGTTCCTTGAGCAATGGTCAGTTTGTGACTCTGGGGTCAGTTTAATAGATACCAATGATCTTTTTGGCTTCCTGTAAGGGTGACATTCTTCCCACTGGTCAGCAATGTAGGAGGCAATCTTCTTACTGACCACCATACTAATGTACTGTGAGTTAAGGATTTGGTAAAAATAGTAGGAGTTCCCTAAGACCTGAAAATTATTAAAAGAGGTTTCCCCAAGGTAAAAAGTTTGAGAAATATTAATCTAAACAATTCTTACTGGAATAAGTGATCCCAATTGTATTATTTGTCTTCTCCCAGTTTGTTAAATTGTAATATTTTTGATTTTTTTAAGATCTTGGTAGAATAACATTGCTTCAGTTAGAGAAGTAATTATTATATATGTACTACTATAATAGGATAGTAGCTAACAATACTAACTTCTATGGATCCTTTGGACTTCAGGCTGGAAGCAGAAAGTCTTTGAGCTGGCCATTTCCTACAAATGAGAAAAGACAATTAAGATATAGGGTTTTAGGTCACACCTTAGCATCCTCCTCAAATCTCCACCAAACCATATTTCTCCTTGTGATAAGCTCTTCCTCCAGTGCCTTCTCAGTTCTATTTAGTATATAGGACATATTTCACTTTGCCTGAAATGTCCTAATCATTCCTCCACCAAGAATCATTCATTTATAGCTTTCCCATCTTGCATGACCCCACCATAAACTTTTTTTTTTTATCAGCTGCTCTACTTCACCCGCTATCTACTTCTATTTTCTTAGCTGTCCTATCTCCCTTCAGCTTCTTCTTTTCCAGCAGTTCCTTCCTTCCAGTCCCTTTATTTTGGTAGTATCATAATTCTTCCATTCCTATCAGCCATTCTTTTTCTTCTCTCTTCTCTTCTTCCTAGTTGTCCTTCTATTCTCTTTTCTTTTGAGCTGTCTTTCTCCTCCTTTCTTCTCAACTACCAGTTTCCTCCTTTTACTTTGCTTCTTCCTGCTCAGATGTGTTTCTTCTCCTTCCCTACCAGCTTTTCTGTTCATGCTTGCTATTTTAACCTTTATTTTGCTTTCTTCTTAGTTATCCATGAGTTTCATCCTCTGCTATCTTTCTGCTCCTTACTTTTGAGCTACTCCAATCTTCCTTCTTTCTTCTGCCCTCTCAGTCATCATTCTACTTTTTGTTTCTCAGCTGTCTTCCTTTGAACTGTTTTGTTACTTCTATTTTTTTTCACACTTTCTGCTCTTTATTCTCAGCCACCCTTCTTCTTCTTTCACCTCTGTTCACCTTTCTCCATGCTTCTCCTGCCTGTTTTCCCCCCTATCAAAGAATTCGTTAAGACATTCTTCTCCTTGCTGGTGAGAACGTTTTCCCCCACCTCTATGGTGCATTGTATTTTGTGCATAGTGAGTTTTTTACTTTTACTTTTTTGTTGTTAACAGGTCTTATTTTTTTAAAGGTCTACTTAACTGTAAGACTAACATGTTTTAAAACATAGACCTTCAAAATAAACTTAAATAGTTTCAGGGCGTGATTCATTCATAGGGTAACTTATTTCTTACAAAGTTTTGTTCTGTAGTTATGGAAAGTAAGAACAAACAAGCACAGCTTGAAGTGGATCAAGAGGACATACTTGGAAAGTATACATGATTTGGCAGACATTGGATCTCTTCCTGGGTCTCTGATTGCAGAAAATACAGGAGAGGTCCTACAGAAAGAACATACAATTAAAGTTTGTGGTAACTTTGGACAAGCTTGCATAAAAGTTGCTAAGTAGATAATTAATATGTAGTTTTAATACTTGGTATCTGATTGCATTAAGTACAAATAATGATCAACACCTTGTCTAATTTAAATGCATGATTTCAAGTCATACAAATGTGATGAAATACAGAACTTTGTCATGCATCTGCTGTAAAGCAAATTAAGCTATGAAGAAATATAAGGCCTAAGCACACAACCATGAACCATCTTTAATGGCAACCTACAGTCTATCCACTTTTGTATCTTGGCATGGTACTTTTTAAAGCTATACCAGTCACTCAGGTACCACAATAATGATTTTCTGCTAGACAGAGAGCAACAGATAACATCTTAGTTGTTTCTGTTGGTAAACCTTTAGAAATCAGGAAAGAAAGCAAGGCTGATTTGTGGGGGCTGCCTGACCCCCAACATGATGGAAAAAAGCAAGCTCAGTTAGAGGTAGCAAGAGAATAAAAAGTTATATTATAAACAATGTATAAAACAATGAATAGTAGATTGTAAAAATTATAACTAGCATATTAGGTTACCTTAATTACATAACTAGAATATCAGATCACATAAATAAATTTGTCCATAAGTCAAGGACAGAAATAAATGATTTTCATAGAGAAGGGGGACAAAAATCAAGGGTGATGGACTAACTTACCTTGGTCTATTCCTCTTCACAGAAAGCATTTCCATGGAGTGATTTCCCTTTGTAGTCCCTGAAATCACATATTGAGCCCACGGGTATAGTTTTTCACTGGACATGATAATTCCCAATCAACTACACCTGTAACGAGAAGTAGAATAAATGAGTAGAATATAACTATATGCTTTAAAACCAAAGTCAATAATATACTTTGATATGTTTTTAATTAATCACAGGAATACCTATAGCATTGTAAATGGAGGTAATAAGGTCCACTAAAGAATTTATCTTGCAAAGCATTATTTATTTTATGTTCCATGGAAGAATATTATTTTCGGTTTATTGTTCTAAGAGTAGACCTATACACAATCAATAAAATGTCATTTACTATCTCAGTGTAATTTCAAAAGTTGTTTTCAGTATGTTTAAATCTGCCGCTTTCAATAAAAGAATACCAGGACATGCCATAGCTGTCTTTTTTACCGGTATTTCCTGTTATGTGGTGACAACAGTCTCTCAACTACATTTGTGTCACCCTGATTTAAAACTCCAAGCAGTTATGCGGGCACACATACAGGCCTGGTCCATCTCTATCTGTAAACCAGCAGTGGAGTGCACATTTAATTAGTAGCAGTAAGATGCAAAAGTATAAAAAAAAAGCAAAATAGTATATACCAGCAGTAATTAATGATACAAAGTGCAATGTAAATGGCATCCAGCTATGTTTTAGATCAGCCCCTGTACTGCTCCTATAGATAAATATTACATATACACAAAATGATAAATTAAGGTGAACTCACTTCTGCAGCGACCACACGCACATCTTGTTATACATTATACATGGAAGGATTTGAAGTCCTGAAATCTCAACAAGGAAAGAAAACAAAATACTGCTGCTTGAGCAAGTCAGGTTTACATGGTCGCCATAGAAACAATAACACCTCACTGGCTGCATTGTCACACACTGCACAGCTCTCAGGCCAAGGGCCTGTCATTAACCTGTAATGTGCCAAAGGGTTCAAGAATCTCTACAACATGTGAATTAGGCTTTTAGTCAGACATTACCGGCTGTATTAATAAAGCAGGGAATCAGACAAGATTGTAAGCTCTTCGGGGCAGAGTCCTCTACTCCTCCTGTGTCACTGTCTGTATTCATCTGTCATTTGCAACCCCTATTTAATGTACAGCGCTGCGTAATATGTTGACGCTATAAAAATCCTGTTTAATAATAATAATAATAAAATAATAAATTCCCTCAAACATTACCTGGTGGAGAATATTCCAGGTCCATGTGTTTCAATGGTAGTATTTAATTTACACCAGGAAATGTTTTAGGGAAAGTCTGATCGCCCAAAATGATTGAAGTGATTATTAGAAGCACTATACACCTAAACTACAATAAATTCATATCCCATTGAATGT
This sequence comes from Pyxicephalus adspersus, assembly GCF_032062135.1. Lineage (NCBI taxonomy): Eukaryota > Metazoa > Chordata > Amphibia > Anura > Pyxicephalidae > Pyxicephalus > Pyxicephalus adspersus. The sequence goes on from NC_092864.1 coordinate 63,380,098, forward strand.
ATATGTTATCACACTATGGGCTCTATAAAGCAGTGCATCTTCAAAGAATTGTATTACAAAATATTTAATGACAGTACATATTGACTTCTAAAATGTGTGTAAAAAGCAAAAATGGTTTTGGTGAAAGCCCTGATTTTTTTTTTTGGGAAATTACTGTTCCGTTTTCTGCATTCAGGCAACACAGGACATAAAAACTTTCTAAAGTAATGAGAAAACTTTCCAAATTATTGAGAAACCTCTCTTAGTGTTTTCTATAACTGTTCCCCATTGGAAGATTATTGCTCTTTTCCCATTCTGATGACACCATGTATAATAAAATAATTAGTGACCATAATAGTTTGCCCAAATACAAAACCATTCTGAATGGTAATGGGTTACATGGTAGCTATAACTCTGGTTTTATTCTCAGAACACCATCTGCAGGGAGTTTGCATGGATTTCCTAAGTTCCTCCAAAAGAAGCTGGCAAATTATTTATATGTTAGGAACATGAAACCATAATGACTATGGTAGAGATATAGAAAATATTTTAAGCGCTAAGGTGACATGGCTATGGATTGTGGAGTTTTACAAGATGACAACATACGTCAGAAATATGTAAGTACATAGTAATAATATATTAGTGTCTTGATTTAAACAAAAAAAGACAAATTGTGGGGTTCTTTCATTAGGTTATTTATACCAACATCTATAAATTTAAATACCAAATAGCAGAGATAGAGAAGACAGTAGGGGTTTTGTGGGGCAAGATTATAATATAATCAAATCACAAATAGTGGACAAATAGTGATCTTATTTACATATAGAGTTATCCATGCCCCAGTTCACTACTTTTGGTGGAATGAATTGGGGTAACAAAAAATATTCCTGTGCGTTTCGCCTGGTTGGGCTTCCTCAGGGGAGAGTAAGAGACCTGTACCTGATAGAATATTAAAAAAAGAAATATATATATATACCGGTATGTATGTAAGGGAAGTAGTGCACATATCAACATAATTCTATGGAAAAACATTCAAATGTGGGATCATAACATAAAACAACTGTTCAAAAATATATTCCCATACTATAGTCGGTCAAATTACCTGAATTTGAATATTATTGATAGTTGTATATTGTCTGTTGGTCATATTACAATCCAATATATGTGTTTATGTAGATTTATTTCAGGAGATTCTTCTAGGTAATGAGATACCAGTCAAAAAATAGGTTGTCAAAGTATGTCAATATAGGTATATAGGAGGAAAAGTATATATGAACTTAGATTGAGGTTGTATGAAACTACAAAAAAAATACTTCAACATAATAGTTTCATACAACCTCGGTGTACATTCATATATACTTTTCCTCCTTTATACTTATATTTGTATACTTTGCAACCTAATTTTTGGACAGGTACTTATACTCATTACCCAAAAAGATATTTGAGACCCTGTAATTGTTACACTAATTCTTGAACTAACATGAACATCAATAAGGTATAGAAAGTTCTTTGTTTAGTTTGTTACAATGAGTAGTGGAACTGGGGCACAGACAACTCCATATGTAAATAAGATCACTACTTATTTGTTCACTAATTGTGATTTGATAATAATATAATTTTGCCACAAAACACATTTGGTTAGGGATTATAAAAAAAGTTAAACTCCATGATTATTTTAGTTTGATCTGTCCATTTCATTTCTGTTTTTGTTCATGTGCCCATTGCGTAGTTGTATAATTTAAGTTGCTTGCATGAGCCAAAGTTCTTTCCTTGGGCACCAGGCTGTGGACACATCAGATTCCATGTACCAGCACCTAGACTACAGAACCCAGCAGGGAATGTAGCTTTTTTATTTCCTGCTTTTCACTGCTGACGCACCTATATTAGACAAAGAATACTCGGAAAAACAAATTTAGCGGAAAAGGTGATCAATGTAAAAGCTTGAAACATGCACCCATTACATTAGACTTGTATTTAAGGTGACACTAAACCCCAATACCAAAAATATCTATAATTTTATACCCTTTTCTGTTTACAAATGGCTACATTAGCCCTTCATTGAGGGCTTGTGTAGTCGTGTTACTGGCATATATGTGCATTGCTGGATACAAGCGCTAGGCATAACAGTCTGAGCTTCATTTAACAATGCCGACATGCAAACCTTGGCCTGAAGTTTTGGGACAGCATGGGGCCAAGGTGAGCAAGTTGAGATGTCTGCATAAGAAAGAATTGTTTACATAGCTCATTCAGAAATAATGAGGCGGAAAGTGTTAACTTGTTGTGTTAACTGTTTTTTCTAGGCTTTAGTGACACTAGAGCCAAATTGGAGGGTATACAAAAAAAACATGCTGGTCAGGGGGACAGGAATACATTTCAAGTAGAACTAAACCTGCCACTACTCACGCCCTCACAGGATGCGTCATGTTCCTTCGGTTCTTCTTGTGGATGATCTTTGGTCATCTTGATTGGCTGTGCCATGATGAAGAAACTGCACAGGCACACAGGAGTTAATTCATTCCTGACATGCAAAGAGAAGGTGGGATTGCTGGGTCTTCCTGGCAACCAAAGTTTGACAACTGGGTGTTGGTCAGGCAGGAAAAAACCATTAATACAGAAAGGATATCGCCTGCCCTTTATGCCAAAACCACCTGCCTGAATCACTAAAGTTCAAAATGGGACTTTATTTCCACTTTTAATCTAGCTTCTACTTGCGTGGCTACTTCTTTGGGACCACCACACTCATACATCATGGAGGAAGATAAACCCTACTAGTCTATTCATAAATCTGATTGTTGTATATTTGAAAAAATACATTCAAAAGCAAGGAAACTTCTTCTTGTAGAATAAAAACCAATTCCGTAAAATGTACAAAGATCCAAAATGTTTATTGGTGGAAACATAAAAACAAGGTATACAATATTATATACTTAACATATTTAAAACAATAATGAATATGATATATACACAATTAAATATTTTAAAACCAAGTCAGATCCTCATCAGAGCAATTACCAATTTGTAGTATTTTTCAGGCTCTCTTGTTTTAGCTTTAAATATACACAGGATAAGAGGTAAAAAGAAAAGCGATAGGCAGTTACTTAGCGCAAGCATTAGAAAGATGTGGGTAACAAGAGGTTTGATCATCTACACAGAGGAGAAATTTATTCCGTTCTTGATAAAATTCTTTGGACAATGAATGTCTCCTCCAAGAATTTCAGCAAGGACAGTAAACATACTAGATTTAACATAAAGTGAGTAGTTTTTAAAATGAAATACTTTCTTGTTTAGAAACTATATTGGACTGGTAAAAATAATTTAGTGGCATAGGATAAGGTTACACATTAGAAGAAAAAAGTGACTAGAAAACAAAAAGGTGTAAACCCCATGAAAATAAAGAAAAAAAGTTGAAATACAGTGTAAATCCCATGAAAGTGAATAAAGCAAAATAGTGGAATTACGGGGATGATGACACTAACGTTACCTAGTCTGTTAACTAGATTCTACTGGACACTAATATCACACTAATGGGAAATAAATTCTAAAGCCTAAATGCTTTCATAACAGCTTATTGACACTGACTATTAATAAGGTAAAAAGGCAAAATACAAAGTCCAGTAACTCATATCAATCATTTTCCATTGTTCTGATTGGTTACTGAGGATTACTGTGTACCAGAGCTCTTTGTGCTGCCTTTTTAAATACACCATCAGTGTCTGTTTTACTTCATTGAACCTTTAGAACACAATTTCAAATGACTACATCTGTCACTTGTTATAAACTAAACTAGTTTAACAAATGCCCCTGCACATAAAAACCTGAGACTCTCCGAAACGGCCAAAATACAAACAGTCATAATAATATAAAGTAATCCACAAAATATAGCAAATAGCATAAAATAATGCATTCATTAACTTTAGTGCAAAACGCCTTGCTGTTTAAACTTAAAAAAAAATGGCACAAAAGTATTTAGAATTTTTTGAATGGATGGAAGGAAAGAAATTTTATACACAGATTAAAGTAAAGATAAGTAAAATATTCATTGAACACTGGTCATAAAACAACACTAAATTTACCAGTAAAGAAATGTAGGTGAGAAGAAAAAACTGTTATAAAGGCTCTGTCCACCAAAACCCCATTTTATTCCTTTTCAATGGGATCTTCCATGAAAGTACATAACAGCTTTGTGTTACCTGTATAAAAAAGTGAGGCGACGCCACCAGTGCCTACCGGAGACGTCGGAAACTTGTTTCCAAAGTCATTTTTTTAATGTTGTATTTTTGACAATGTAAGGTCTTCTTTTACAGGTAGTGAAAAGCTGTTATCTACTTACACTCCACTAGGTAATTTTCATTGCTTGAATCACCTGTACTACCGTCATAAATGGCCTGCTTTACTGTCACATTCTTTGTAACATATATAAAGCACAAAGTCAAAAGCATCATCAGGTACAGAAATTTTAGTAACAAAAACATAGAAAACCTGCTAGCATCTACACCAAACTTTATAGTCAGCCTAAAGTGTACTGATCATTTGGAGAATTCTATAAGGCCTTTCTGTACAGGGAAAGTAATTAGTGTTGAAGGCAGTTTAATATGCCCTAAGATTAGGATGGTAATAACATTTTTATAGTTAGTTAAGTCAGAAACATTGAAAGTCTACACCTACTGAGTATTTTAAGTTATCTCTACCTATTTCATTGCTGAAAGTTAATGTTGACATGGGAAGGTTTATCAGGATAAAGCAGGTAGGGCGGCATTCATAGACAGAAAGTAAATACATATTGCATGCATCTAACCCTGCTTTAGTTCACAAGCAACAATTGAAAAATGTAATATTTGCCTGTACAAGATAGATACACTAAAATGTCAGCTGTAGATTACCTATAAGCATGGCAATAAAATGCTAATCAACTGGTTAATATTTAGCAGACGTAAGTAAAGAATTTTGACATATTGCACAAAACTTGTTGCACCAGATTAACTGTTAGATGATAACAATACCTGGAAAATGAAAATAAGGCTTGTGGCCTTTATATCGGCAAACAGAGTAAAAGAATCCTCTGTTGTGACACTGTCGGAAAAGAAAGCTTATAAACATTCCTTTTTTTATTCCTTCACAGTACAAAAAAAACATAATTTTCTATAATTTTGTGCTTGTTTCTCTTTTTAAAAAAAGTGCTAATTGGTGCTCTTTCACCAGATGGGAATATTTAGAAAGAATTTAATTTCTTACTTTTTCTACCAAAAGAAGCTGGAGCAATTCAGGTTACAAAATTTAAACTGCATTCATGTTAACTAATTAAATGATAGCGAACATTACTAAAATATTACTTATCCTAGTGGTCTCTTCCCTGGGATCCACCAGCCCAACTGGCCACCTACGGTTTAAAATTATTTTAGTGGCAATCTATATACATTATTGGAAAATGATAAACAAACCAAGAAGTATGACAACAGTGGGGATCAATTATAGGCAGATGAAACATAAGGATGGAGCAATGAAAGTGAAATAAAAAAAATCTAAAGGGCATTTTCACAAAACGCACACTAGACATGCTATATTACATTGGTGAAATTGCAAGAACACCACTTGCAAGGTCCAGGAACAGTATGTAGTAAACAAAATTAAAGTAACAGGAAAAGGTGCTGACAGGTGACACAGAAAGCTGCAATCTACATTGAGAATATTGCATATAAGCAAGGAAATGTACAAAGTTTAGTTGATGTTAATCTTCTATGGTTACATTTTTGCCAAATTCTTTTGGTGGGCAACCATTTTCATTTCCTTTAATTTTTTCAAGTTAATAAACTGGCTATACCTTTCTTACATTCATATATATTTATAAAGTGGCAAGATTACTTAAAACCATATACAGCTGATCCTCAGAATGTTTAACACTTTATGTAACAGTTTTAGCTTTGATTTAATAAATGATCTCTGTCTCAAACCTCTAGTTTAGTCCACATTCTATAGATTAATCATTCAACAAGCCCAGACTTTGGAGGCAAAAAAGATGACTATTTTAGGAATATCTTTGATAGCAAAGCTGACCAGCAGAGTTCTGCTGCTCCCATTTAACACAGAAAACCTACAGAAGTCATCATATTTTGTCTTAGATCCGAGTCCTACTCTTCAGTCATTCTGTAAAACTTTCAAGGTCCTTCTGCACAACCTGTCTTGACTTTCTCAAATGTCCCCAAGGGACACAGCCCCCACCTCCTTTCTCCTCCTTCACATGCACAAACCTTCTACAAACTTTCCAGAACATACAAAAACTCCTTTCTCAGAGAACATTTTCACCAAAGCAGTTTACCCTTTTTTTTATTACATGCTCAGTCTTCTTTTAAACTACCCATTTTTGGGGGACATGGGTAAGCTGAAGGTGCAAGTCCACCAATAATAGCTGGAAGACTCTGGTTTCTTCTTAGACCACCCAAGAGACTACTGCTTGTTGCAACAAACATAGCAGATTCTTGCCGTTTTAACCCATTGTTCATTGCTGGTGTCAGTATTTGGTCCGTCTGGCTAACTACCCTTGCAATTCCCAACCTTTTCAATCGATCCACCAAATTCATCTTCAGTTGTCCTAAATCAGCTTGGGTTCGTGTGGACTTTAAACCATACATTTCTTGAAGGAAACTCTCTGCTGGTCTGGAAACTGCCAGGAAGTTTTCTGATGGATTTGGTCTTGGTTCAAATGTTAGGGGGGAAGCACAGGGAGACCGTGTGGGAGAATTGGGTGGTGTGGAGGGAAGAAGTAAATTTTGAGGACGTGGTGGCTTCTCTGGATCCTTATCGTTATTTACCTTAGCAGAAATCCCTTGCTCTTGAAGAAGTTTAGTTAGGTTACTTGTACTGTTTAACTTGGAATCTATTCCCTTTCCAAAATATTCCCCAATACTTGGTCGACAAGACATAGCAGGGGAATTAACCATTGTGCTGGTGGAAGAAGTGCTGCAACTTCCAAAAGATGATGAAGTGTACATAGAACTGAAAGAAACATGAAAAAGAAAAGTGTAAAACACTGACTTACCTAAACAGACTAATAAATGCTTTTATATACTTTATAACACATACTAAAGTTTTTCTAAAGCCAAAACCTTTTTATTTAGTTCTTACTATAATGGGAGAGATTTAGAAACCATGTCAGGAAGTAAAAATGCACCCATGGGGACACTTTAGGTGACAACGTGTGGAGGAGAGTTCTCTATGGAAAAATGAATTCTCCTCTTATTTGCTTCTTTGGAACATATTATGGCAAAATCTTTTAGGGCTCAAAATTTCATTTTGTTTACACAAATTTGATTATTTGGTAAGAAAAAGAATACTCTTTTAAGAATAACTTCTATAAATTAACAACGACGTTAACAAATGCAAGTGTCTGAAAAATCAAAACCAGCATTTTGGTCTATCTAGGCAACCAGAGTGACCTTTTGTAAAAATTTAATGTTTCACAAACTCAAAAGAAAAAGTATTTCTAAATTTGTGAACAGCTCCCACTTATCGATTAAAAAGAGGTCAAGTTTACCTGGGAGTAACCTGAGTGATGTCGGAGGGATGTAAGATGCGGCAAGTAGTAAAGGTAAAAGTGGAGTTTGTGCTGCTCAGGCACTTTCCGGGGTTGGTTGCTGCAATGCAAATAAACAGAAAGAGCAGGTAATTTGGACAGCATGTAGTCACAAAAAAAAAAAGAATAAAAATAACAATGAAAACAGTATTTAAGTTAACCATGCCAACACCATAAGATACAGAAAGCTACAATAGTTTTAGAACTTCTAAAATCTGACAGTTTATAGTTCCCTAATGGAAATGTGTCACGGACTACAGAGGGGTTCCACAGCTGCAGAAAGTTCCTATCTATCCAAAGACAGGAGTTATTTGCAGTATGGTTTATTAGAAGCCTTCAAGAAGCATATTACAGTTACAGCTGATTTATATCTGCTGGATGATACTCTGAGTTTCCAATAGCCAAGTATGACAGGCTGATTGATATCAGCATACTCTTATATTTCTGGCACACTGAGCATCACTAGCAGTGTGGTATGTATCTTTTAGGTATCTGATCAACACTGCACAAACTAAGTCTGACTCCATGCAATAGCACTATAGCTAACTGTCACTTTCGTACCCAATGAATAAAGCAGTGTTGGCAGTAGAAGCCAACAGATCCTCCACTCCACCAACTTTACTCTGTTAGCAGAGTTTCCTAATTAGGGCTCTGCAACAATACAATTCAAATATGAAACTATGCACTGTTAGTGTATCAACTGAGCACCAATGTGTTGTTAGTGTTTAGACTGGGCACTAAAATACTTTACTGTTTTTTTCCAAGCAGGAATGCAATGTTAGTGTTTCCGCTGAGCACCACACACCATTAGTGTTAGTGTAAAAGTTAATACTTATGCTTTAATTTTATATCTACAACTCACTGACCGCACTGAGCTGTAGATCATGAAAATTATTTCAGGCTTTCCCCAAGACCTGAAATATGTTTCAAGGGTTCCTCGAGCATTAAAAGGTTGTGAAGGGCTGGTTTACAGTGTACAGTGGTGAAGAAAGGTGTAATGTGCACATCTACCAAAAACAAACACATTAAATTGAGAACATTAAGATTTATCAGTAGAAACAATAGCACAAATTGCTATGAAATGTTTTCACAATCAAGATAAAAAGCAATACTATACAAATGTATATAATGTATAACTAATAAGACAGCAGCTCTTATCAAGCCATCAGAACTAGATGAGCTGTGTGGAAATTTTGGAGTTCTTCACCATTATGGAGATTTCCAAACACTCCCAGTAAGTGGGTAAAGCAGTTATTTTCCCCCTGTGGAGGACAGCAAAGGCTCTCAGTATGTGGGTAAAGCAAAACCCATACCCAGTGACCATTCAAAGGTTACTGTAGTAGCAGAACATGTCATAAGGTCTAAAACTGAAGCGGTACACTACTAAGTACTGACCAGAACTTGATGCTGATGACACAGTAATGGGTGGAAGGAAAATGCTTAAGCTGGATTTTGGCACTTCTTCCTTTCTTTCCTGAACTTTGAAAGTTATTCCTTCTTCATCGTCGTCATCATCATCATCCTCATCTTCCTTTTCATCCTCTTCTAAGTCACACAAGTGGTATTCGGCATCTTCAGGAAGAGGCTTAAAACCCTTGGTCATTACACCAGGACGGGGATCTAGAATGGTACCCAGGTTGGGCTGTGCTAGCTGTTGCCAATGGTGGAGAGTTTGTGAGCCTGCACAAATATTTCAGAAAAGAGTCTTACAAACTGATGAAAAAAATCCAATCCAGAAAGACACAAACATCCAATAACTGGATGACAAAACATAACAAAACATACTTTTGTTCAATAAATTATTTTCAAAGCACATCATTTAAAGATGATATAGGAAATGGTTTACTGAAGGTAAAGCTGCAGAATAAATAATTGCCACAAATATAAATACCTTCCAGTGGCTTGACAATCTGCAATTTCTCTGGCAGGAGGCTGCGCAGGGTACTAGAGGTAGCTGAACAGTCTGTGACGTCTGAGAAGTGAGTTGACATGGACAGGACACTTCCAGTGGGACTGCTACAGCCACTTTGATCTTGTTCATCTTCTAAATATTTCAGTCTCCTCTCACACTCTTCCTTGAAAAACTGCTTCTCACTTAAGTAGTTTTGCCTTCTAAGGTGGAGTCTGTGCAATGCAGCTTCCAAGTTATTATCACCCAGCTTCAAATGTTCCCTGTAAAAGGAGGAAAAAAGATTTAAAAACATTTCTGTAATAAGCAACTATTAAATCAAAGCTGTCCTCTTCAAGCTAAAGAGAACATAAAGCGCATTTTAAGTGATCGTATGTTCTTAGTTATTTGGGACCTAGCACTGCAAAGGCCGGAGTGCTAACTCCTGAGCCACTGTGCTGCCTGTATATTTAAAAAATATATTTATATTTATTTAAATAGATATAACAAATATTTAGATATAATATATATAAATATATATATATATATATATATAGTATAAATATATATTTAAATAGAAATTTGAAGATTAGATCCTATCAAAATTTTGTATAATACATCATTTACCACTGAAATAAGAAATCAAACAAATGAAGAGTGCATTGTTTTCAGTGCTCTTGGGAGAAAAATAGTCTTGGCAGTGTGAATAGAAGTAAAGCACAACCACTGTGTGGCATGTCATTCACCAGGAAGAGGATATGGAGGGCTGTAATTGCTCTAACATCCCTAGGGCCCACCTAAGAGCAAAATGTACACTGCCTTCCATTGGCAAGTCACCATCAACTAAACCTTTGCATCTAATTTAATGTTATCTGAAAAAAACTAATTACTTAAAAAGAAACTTCAAAAGTACCCTCATTATAAAGTCACATAAATACCTAAACTCCCCCCCCCACTTACTTTTCCTTTGTGCCTTGCTCAGTTGTATACCCATAAGGCTTCTTCTGTTCAGTCTTTGCCCCCGATTCAAAAGGAAGGGCAGTCATCACTACTCCTGATCGGTTAGAGCCAGGAATTGATGCAACAGAAGAGGATCGGCAACGCAGTTCATTTGCCACTTTCACTGTATCAAAAACCCGTTTTGGCTGTCTTCTATTAGGAAAATGTAAAATTTAAATGTCAACTATTTTTTTTTAAAAACAAACATAAACATATGGACTCTTACGTTGTGCAAAGATCAAAAGCTGGACTTGATTGTAAAGATCAAAAGATTTTATATATATATATATATATATATATATATATATATATATATATATATACACACACACACAATGAATAAAATTAATTGACACAAAGGGGAAAATAAAATCTGTAGTAGAGTAAAACTTTAGCCATATCCCTGACCAAAACTAATGGAGTGGAGTAAAAATGAATGAAAATATAAACTATAAAAAAGCTGGTAAGCAAGCCCAGCCATAGGACCTGTCATGACCGGCTCCCTTTTAATGATAGAGCCCTCTTTGCTTAGTAGAGCTTTGCAAAATATGATTTTTATTAATGGGCATGACGGAGGTGTGCCTAGTGCAGTGTCCACAGTCTGTTGGAGCCCCAAAGGTTTCCACCATAAAGGACGTATGTTTATCTACACTCAACAAAACAGACTTTAAGGCTATAGAAAATAGTAGCGGTATATCTGTAATAAAAAAAGAATAAACTCTAAAATGAAAAAACATGGAAATTAGTGATTTCTGAAAATTTGTTTCTGAGGTGCTTATCATTTATATTGCACAGTGGTTTTCTGGTTAGATGGACTTTTAGCCCATATAAGCAACATCATTCTCTCGTTTTTTTTTTTAGAAGATATAAATAAGTGAATCAGAAGGTATCTTACTTTCTTTCTCCAAAATTTGATTCTTCATCCAAACTTAGTTCTTTCCGCATAGTACCTTCAATCTCTGCTGCCAAGGAATCCTGGAGGAAGAAAAAACATGTCTGATGGAAAACTACTTTGTGTTCAAATAATGAATGCAACTAATAATTTAGCTCATGCAACTTGGTAAATTTAATCCTATGTCTGTGATCATTGTCCTACCACAGGAAAAACACTGCATGACTGGGGTCTCCTAAGAAGTGCGGAAGGGCTGGCTTTGCAGCGAAGCATTTTCAGTTCATCTTGAGTCTCCTGAAGAATTCCCTGACATTCTGCATTGCGATCTTGTAAATCATGAAGCTGTAACAAAAAGTTAGGTAGGATGTTATATAAACTTTTTTTTTTTTTTTTTAAATAATTCTCTAAATAAGTAACACATGCATCCCAATTTGCCCCTCACACTTCAAATAAATAAGGTTATACAATGAAAAGTATAAATCTGCTCGTAAACTACATGATACATAACGATACAATAACAAAGATAAAATCAGCCAACACCACCAGTGATCTTTGTATTCCCTTTGTATATTAACCAAAAGCCTTGACCTTTTATGATGACCAAAAATATGAGTTTTAGTCATGTGTCTTAATCGGAAAACAGAAAACAAATAAAAGAGCTTTGTTGCCAGAACAAAATGCGGCATGATCCAAGCTGGGAAGTTAACCTCAGCTTGGATCCAGCAGGAACTGTGAGAGTGGTTGTACTGTGCGGGTCAAGCAAAGACTCATAATTTATAAAAAAATATCTTCAACTGGTCAACTTGAAAAAATAAATGGCATGGGCTGATTCTCTATATATGTAGATCTCTTCTTTAGTCACTAGATGGGGTTGTGAATATTGGCAATTTATCACATAAATAACAATCCACTCAATAGCGATTGCCAGGATTTTCATGGCTCTTTTCCTTCATCTCTAGCGTAAAGCCATGACTGCTATGCCAACAATTAATTGATAAGGTTGTTGGGTTTGGCATGGTAACTAATCAGCATACTAAGATTTGAAAAAATCTCAGAAGGTACAATTCATTTTTGTTATAATATATTGTCGTGGATGCCTAAATCTCCTTGTTGCACACTCGGCACATTTGGTTACAATTTCAAAAGTGTTTCAAGAACAGGACAATGCAGGAAGTGACCACACCTGAAAGGGTAGGAATCTAAAGACTATGGTCTTTAGAAATATTCTAAATATTATTTTAACACTGCAACAGCGGTAAAATCGGCTACAATAAAGATCATATTGAATATTACATTACATTTTTCAATACTATCCCTTTTTCCATTTCAGTTTTGTTACTATTTCTCTTTACGGTTGGGGGGCACTGTTATTTTTCAGATTTTAATATAAAATGCACAGGATTTACACCAAGATGCCCAAAATTTTCAACAAAGGCTTATTTAGCTTTGTTGGATTGTCAAAGGTACAATAATATTTTATCTGAAAATTGTGACGGGATGATTTAGGTTACTTTGCTACCTATTCAAAAATATAAATATCTGACACATATTACACCTAGACCTAGGAAAAATGCATTGTATTTGTATTAGGAATTTTACCAGATTTCCCTCATAACATCAAATATATTATGAAACTTTTTCTTCACACACTAAGCTCTTGGGATAACAAAGTAAGTGTGAAAAATTACAAACCAGAGTAGCCATAAAACTTTCAAGCAAGTAAAATAATGATTTGGGAAGAAAGTAATAACTATAACTTACTTCGGCAGTCAACTGTCTCTGGGCTTCCTTAGATGCTTGTAAGTGAATTCGAAGCTCCTCTTTTTCGATTGCACTCTGTTGAGTAAATCATGATGTAATTATATATTGATACATTGTTTCTACTCAGATATGTATTCCAAATTTTAGCTTAAATGTGCAAACAGAGGGCGATGGGCAGGATTTTTCAACAATTCCGAGATGTTTACATTGTACGTTCACTACTAATAAATAATGGAAAAATAACTAAAAATTCTACAGTTAACTTCAGTGAAATTTTGAAATGGATACAATGAATCACAGAGCAAAAGAAAGGTCACATACGTATTTCTATGTACCAAGGAGTCAAGGTGGGTGTTTGCACTTGCTGCTGAGAATTTATATTGTATTCTAACACTAAGCAGATCTTTGTACAGCAATGTTATGCCAAAAATAAAAATGGTTCCAAAATGAATCAAAGTATCCAAAGTATCATTAGTAAAATGTTCCCACTAGATTTCTTTAACTGGCACTCCCTGTTAGAATTATTCCATGAGATAAACACATACCTCTTTCAGTTTGTGCTGAAGGTCAACAATCTGTGAAAGCATATTGGAGATCTGCTCCTGGTATTGTACAATCTCCTCTGACTTTGTGGAAAGTTCTTCGGTCAGTTTGCCGATCTGGGCATTTGATTCACCTAAAATGACAGTTTACCATTTAACCATCTTTTCAAATAAAGTTTCTGGTCTTACAGATAAGAAAGGCATCTGACTAGTTTAAGTGTAACTGAGCTTGAAAACAAACCTCTGCAGCTGCATGTACACTGCGTTGGGCTACTTATCCTCCATGCAGTCACTGTTGCCATCCAGCCTTCTAATCTTAAATGTGAGGGGAAGGGGTGTTAAGGCTGAGCTACTGTGGGAGCCAACCTAAATGGCTTCAGCGCATCTGCTGGAAATGTTGATGATGAATTATTCCACAGTGCTGGTTGCTACAGAGGTTAGAGTAGGCTTGTTTTTAAGGCTTATTTATTGTAAATGGTATGTACAAAAATAGACTGTCCATAGCCTGGGCAGTACACCACCAATAAAACTTGGGAAGACAGCCACTAATATACCGTACATTTATATCCAATAATACTGACTCCACATGAAGCTGTTTTTAAGATCCTGCTCCCACTGGACCGCAGTCTGCTTGGTCTACCCGAGAGATGTGCAGAAATGAGGAGTACGCTTGGATTTGAGGGAATACATTGATTACTACAGTACACATACCAGCCAAACATTACTCATGTTTAAACAGTATCCTGAAATTCCAGGACTATCACATTACCGTGTTATTGGGGCAAGGTGATAGAATAACACATAGTAAATATGCCTAAGATCAACAGTAGAAGACTGAGATGTCTGCATCGGTTATTCATGGCTACCACATGCTACTTCTAATAGAGAAATGGTTGTGGTAGCCATATTACATAGTTAGGTTGAGAAAAGTCCATCAAGTTCAATCACTAGGAAAATAAATATATTCCAGATAAAACTTATAGACATAGTTGATCCAGAGTTGATTACAAAGAACAAAGAAGGATCAATGAAGGCAGACCCAGAAATTTTAACACCGAGATCCCAGTGGCAGGCTCTCAGTGGAAGCCGATCGAACAGAATCTGTCCTTAATTGATAATAATTCTAGGTAAACAAAATCTATTCTTTGGCACCACAAAATCCCTTGCCGACATGGCATCTTCTAAAAAAGTACAATTTGCCCTATAAATATATATATATATATATATATATATATATATATATATATTTTTATATATTTTTTTTTTTTTTTTGACACTTACGAATTTCCTTCACGCAGTCAATGACCAGTTGCTGTTCTTTTTCTTCATAAGTTATTGTTTCTGTTTTCAGATGTGAAGCCTAAGATAAAAGATGTTAAAATGTTAGACCAATAGCTGTTTTTCAAACATAACCTGAAATGATTGAAGAGCCCATATAAATCAGCTGCAATGTATGTATGGCGAGTTGTGGTAATGCATTGCTATAGTGCATCCCCAGTGTACTAATGCAGCAGCTCCATCACTAAACATGATAATGCACCATAGAGCATTGTTGTGATCTGCATATAAAAAAATGGTGCTTTACGTTTTTGTTTGCAAAGAAATTGCGTCATCAATATTGAATTGGAGTACCACTGCAATTGAACCCCCGGTTTTTGTAAGTGCTTCATTCCACCAAGGCATTTCGTTGCAGTGCATTAAACACTAGTTATGTCCCAAGTTTTTATGTAGAAAGATAAGGCGGCTCATTTAACTGAATAGGCTGCCAAAATACTAAAATGGAATAAAAAACAAACAAGTGCTGTATTCTCTGATGAGGTGCGCACATGTTAAACTTGTGCATTACCATGCATACCCATGGTGTGCTACGCTGCATGTGTGTTGGAGGTGCATTTAGGCGCCATTTAATGCATTGCAATGGATAGGAATTCATGAGCCATAAAGTGACATACCAGTCAAATGAGAATCATCAGCTATTTAGACTTGCAATGTACTGTCATACTGATCCTTGAATAAACATTCACTAAAAATGTATTAAAATTAAATATATTTTATATAGACTCTCATATTTAAGGACAATAATCTTCTAAATGTTTTTTATCTTCATAATAGTAATTACCATTTAGTAGGGTTTTCGTCCAGAGATTGAGGTCAAGTTATATCTTAAATTCTTATGAAATCAGCTAGATAAAGAGCATTAAGATTATTCTGTGGAAGTATGTGTTATAAAACTGGATGTCATTACTAACAGAGACCTGGCTAGACTTTTTTTTTTATTTATTTCTAGTCATTTAATAAACTTTGACCTGTAGTTCCAGATTAACTATTAACCTTGAATCACACACACTAAAAACAAGAGATCAAAATAATAAGGATTGGATGCAAACCAGCAATAAAACACACCCATAATATTATTGGTCCAGAAACTGGCCTAGCATTTTAAGATAACAGGACATATAAAAAATTCAATATTAAATAAAAAGTGGATATTGTAGTACAATGCAATGTGACCTTGTAAAGTTTGTCCCCCTTCTCCCTGTAAAAATCAAAAAACACGTCACATTGCTTCCAAAGTGATGCTGGGGATCGTAGAGAAGCCAAAATCTTGTGATAAAATGTTCCTGCAATGGAATAGAGTGTCTTCCCACAAAAGTTTGACTGCTCTGAAACCCCAAGCAATTTGCCAGGAAATTTGGGGAAATCAAACGCAGCAAAACAGAAGACTGAAGGCAAGTCTGAAAACAGAAGGTACATTTTGCATATCATTTTAGCAGGTGATCAGGTGACAGTGGGTTAGGTCTGAGAGATGACAAGCAACCCCTGCCTTGTATTGCAAGGTCCGCTTAAAAGGATTTGCATAGCTATACATTTATTTTTTTGGTTTGGGTCTGGAAGCATTGTTTCACCAGCCATTAAAGTGTTCCCTCCAGCATCTTTTAGCCGGGCGCACCACCCATCACTTTTCAGTAACCACCTGGATTTTTTTGGGTGGTTACTGAAGAGTTGGGTCACAATACAGGGGCTGACACCAACCTGCAACTTCTTCCCACCTGGCTTAAAAAAAAATTTGCGTTCAACATTGCATTACAGAAAGTTTCACATAGTTGAAAGTAAATGTAAAGAAGACTGAACAGTCAAATTGTAATTAATGTGGCCAGCTTTAAAGTGATATTTGCTACCACAAGCTGATACAAGGAAAGTTACAAGCACGTTTCAAAAAAGAATGATTAATGTGGATAGCAGCATATACCTGGCCGCAGAGAATATGGAGAACTCAGACTAAGGTAAAAAGACTAAAAGACTTTGGTGAAAGTCTGGAGGAAGGTGACACAAACTGCAAATAATAACAGAAATGCCACCATGCTACATAGTGTGGCAGAATGTGAATCACAAAAAGGGGCTAACGGAATAACAAAAATTTTGACACGTAAAATGTATTACAAATATACATTTGGTCTCTTGGCCAGCTTTCTGAATGGGCATTCTTCAGCATTATGAAGAATGTCATGAAAGTAGAATTCAAAACAAAGCAAATAAAGAGAAAAGGGATAAACAGAAGAAATACAAATATAGTGTGAAAAGAAATAAAACTAATCATTCTATTATTAAAACCCAGCTAAGAAATACGTTTTCCATCACTGTGTTAGGTAAGCACCTATTTCAAGAAAACAAATTGCTGATTGCATGGACCTAGAGAGCCACACAATTAACGGCAAAGGGACAAATGTGGCCCGTGGGCCTGCAGGTTGGGCACCAAGGAGATAGAAAGACATCAGACTTGTAAACATCAGTAAGATCTCGCAATAGTGTGTAACACTATTGACAGTTAAAACACCTAAAAAGTTCAAGGCCTGTCCAGGGAGCATAAATAATACATAGGCTGTGTTCAAGTATTTCTTTGCACACTGCTCCCATAAACCAAACATGCCATTTGTATATTCATTTCATTGTTTGACTGTCTGGTTCTACAAGAAAGAATAGCCCTATAGCATTAGTGTCCACAAATGAATACTGGTGTAAAATTGAGGCATTAAACTTATAAAATAAAATCTACTACAACTGAAAAGTTCTACAAAAGGTTACTAATTTCTCGTTCATGCGCACTTGTCATTATGTAAATATCATTAATTCAAAAATGTCTTTTGCTAGTTACATGTAGTAGTACATGAGGGTGTCTATCTAATATTTAGTTCCAAGCAATAAAGGAAAACAAAAAAATGATATATATATATCTTCTTTAGGAATGCAGAAATAACAGTGGAGCAAATATGTCATTCAGCAAGCTGTCTCTAGCTGTCTCTACTGTTGGAATGCCAAGCTCGGTAACACGGTCATCCATGGCAGAAATGTACACAATAGTCATTTTTGACAGCCTGTCAGTCTGAACTTCCTCCTTCCAAGAGGCACAAATGTCTGGAATGCAATTTAAATTTGATAGTCATATTTAGAAGATTGTGCGATACTAAAACAATTCATTTAGACTGAATGCAAAGGAATACATTTTGAAATAAACGAACACCTATCATACGGATTTGGGTGTCTGTGTTTTAATGGAAAATCTGTCCAAATTAGGATGAAGATTGTGCCACATTTTTTAACTGTTTCAGTTGTATGCTTAGGTGGAAAGTTACAAATATACTAACTTGGAAATTCCTGCTAAAATAAGAGGCAGCCTTGCTTGCCAAACCTCTCTCACACTGTGTACCGAAAGCTACATGAAATCTATAGCTCTAATTCCAAGTGGACCATTTTAAACACCAAAAACAAAATGTAAAATGTTGCAGCTTTCCAGTTCTTGGATTCTTGCACTTCCCTATACTCTTTTCTGCACTGTATCTATGGAGGTAGCAATAGTCATACAGAATATTTTTTTTTTTTTGGGTTTACATTCACTTTAATTTAATGAGTGGTTTAAGAAATTTTACAATTTGTGTTTTGTTAAGTGGAGCTTTCCTGTACAATTCTATTTCTGGGAACTGGGTCTCTCTCTTAGGTTTATTGTTATTTCATTTAGAGATATTCCACTCACCTAAATAGGCAAAAATGTTAGACTGAACCAGAAAATGTAATTTGCTAGCCACCAAGTTGAGTGATGTTTTGGGCACCCATACAGCAGTGGTATTGGGCACTGATTTATCTATTGTATATGGCGTTTAGCAAATGTGTAGTCAACTGCACACAAGTAGAATTTCCTTTATTATCCATAATTACAAGCTGCAGCAGGCATAAAATACTTATTACTTATTTTAATATGGTTGAGTGGAGAGTCAAGCACAAATTAATTGGGCAGTTTGCACACAAATGCAAGGTAAAATGATTTAGGATGAATAAGGTGAACATGAAGTCAGTGGTATCTGAACATCCTATACAAACTGTATTTTTAAAATAATTGTCTTTATATGTACTTGCATCTGCCATTTTTGATGTTGATGGCAAATATAACGTGGTCTAAACATGGCAAATTAAAAAGCAGATAGCTATGTTACAAATTATTTGCTCTGTTATATGACACAGCCGTGGATGTGTGCTAATCATTTCTTTTTAACTGTTTTCATCTGTGCTTAGAAAAGATAAGAATCTGCATGTATTCTCACAAGGATATTTTGAAAATGTGGTAAAACCTGTGTACAGTTAAAAGAACTTGAACTAATCACAAGCAGTTGCTTTCCAGGGAAGTTCTACCCTCGCCCAATCATGGCAGATGGCTCTTGAATCAAGCAATGTTTGGTCTTTCTTCAGCTCAGACTCTACAAGTTTTTTTCTAGATCAAGCCCTTTTAATTTATGAATGTTATTTGCAAAAGAATACTAGAAATTAGTTTTTGGGGTGACAAAGTTTCCTTACTGTTGCATAATAAACCCAAAACCAGATAAAAATACTTTAACAGATGTTGGATTACCTGAGAGCGCAGGGCAAGATTTTCCTCCTCCAATTCTCGAAGTTTCCCATGCAAATTATCAAGCTGCAGCAGGCCATGTGTGAGGGTGAAGGAATCATTGGACCGTAAAGGGGTAGAACAGCTGGAGTCTGTCTCACTCTCTTCTGAGGCAATAGATACCACCCTAAGCAAGTCATCTTTTTTGGCCAATTCATGTTGGAGTTGGTTAACCTGTAAATGGTGGAGGGAATGCATTACAACTGGAAAAACTATCTACAGTATACATTTTAGGTACACATGGATCAGTGTCTTATTTGCATGGTAAGATTAATTCCCCCATGACTTGACACTATCCCTAACCTAAGCAGAAACTTTACAAATCATCTTGACTAAAATTCATAGTGTTGCATAAATATTTCCAGACCATTGCCATACAATAAGATAAGCAAGTGTTGACTGCTTGCTCAGGGTATGAACATGCATGCTTAGTTGATATGTATATATGCAATCAGCACTGAACAGAACAAATAACTGGTGATGAGATTATTGGGAAAAGTGAAACAAGCACTATTTGCAAATCAATAAAAAAAAAAGATATTTGAAAAAAAAGGCAGAAAAGGGGACTTTAATGGCAGCATATAGTATATATATCTGAATAAGTTGCAATTATATTTCTGTACAATACCAATATTTTTGTAAAAAAACTTTTAATATATTGTACAGAAATAAAATTGTAACCTATTTGGGGATATATATACTTATATACTGCAGGTAAAGCCCCCTTTTTTCAAATTTGTATTGATCTTGGGATGTGGCAAGTGTACAATAACTGAGTTGGCTGTGGGATGCTCTGTATGTCTTATCGCTTTTTTTCGCTATTTCAATTTAAAAAGAGTTTTACTTCAATAATGTAGAAACCCGCAGTGTTGGAAAAAGTATGCCCATTGGCCATGGTTTTCCCTCAGCTTCTACTTGGCTTTTGACAAACAGCTATCATATATATATATATATATATATACATATACACACACACACACACATACATACACTGACAGGATAAAAGGTTAAAACATATTTTGTATTGTATGCAATAAGAAACATGATAATGCTTATCTTGGAGTTATAAAATCTGGTCAATAAATCATGATAAATGTGGAATGAGAGATGGAATTGTATAAAAGGGCAGCAATACTATGTAAAGGACGTCACAAATAAGTTACGCTTTCATAATATAAGATATATAGGAAGAAATTAACCTGTTAGGATGACTATTCCTATAAAACGACTTTCAGATCCGATTATAAAACTTCAATTACCCACATTTGAATGGGTAATAGCACTTTTTTAGCCTATGACATTCATGCCATGTTATAACTATCAGCCACGATTAATAATCTTATTCTATAAAATGGGCAGAACGGTGGCTCAGTGGTTAGCACTTTGGCCTTTGCAGTATCTGCATGGAGTTTGTGTGGGTTTCCTCCCACATCCCAAAAAATGCTGTTAGGTTAATTGGCTTCCCCCTAAAACTCACCTTAGACTGTGTTAATGACATATGACTATGGTAGGGACATTAGATTGTGAGCCCTTTGAGGGACAGCTAGTGAGATGACTATGGACCATGTACAGTAATATGATGGAACTATATAAATACTGTGTAAAAAATATTGGATTATAATGTGATATAAACAGAATGAATGGGCAACATTATTTTTTTTTACCTTAATGAACTCTATAAAAAAAACAAAAAAAAAAACTAGAAACTCACATGATCCAATGCTTGGGTCAGCTGCTCTTCTAAAGTCTCATTCTGTTCTGTTAATATGTGGTTCCTTTTAAGAAGGGCCTGGCCAATGCGAGCAGCTAGTTCCAGATCCCTGTCCCTCTATTATAAAAAAAAAAAAAAAAAAGAATGAGAATAAGTAGAGTTTTCAATACTGGGGCAACATCAAATGATCAGTGGCAATTCTGATCGGTTACAGTCAACTTCTGTACATACCACTTTAATTTTATATATATATATATATATATATATATATATATATATATATATATACATACACACACACACATACATATATTATTTTTTTTTTTCATATAATATGATCTATAATGACTATGCAGTGCAAATGCCTGCTTGATTGGAGAGTTTAGAAGGGTCCTCATATTACACAGTAATGTGATTGTGCAATGAGATTGTAACAAGTATAGTAAATTGCAGAGAATAACAGAAGACCTAACCAGAGGACCAGAAGACACTGAAGTTTAACCTGCAAGGGCTCTGCAAAGGCCTTTAAAGGGAACTGAACTGAATAGTAAAACAGAATTTAAGGATGTACTGGGTCAGTGACTTATTATTTAAATAGTGAAGAAGGATTTAGAGGACAGCTTTAGAACTTGCTACATAAAACAATGTCGAGTCACAAAGTCCACAATAGCAGGTTACACAGTGCTCTCCTGATGCACTGAAGAAACATATCATGAAAAGAAGTTTGTTATTTTTACACACAGTACGGACCCCACCTTTCCATTTATTATCGTGTATGTCCAATAAACAACTATGCATTTAGAATTTAGGATGTAAAATGTTCCAGTTACAGTAAAAATAATTTAACTGATCAGAAAAAATTACTGCAAAATAAATAAATAAAGTAGCCTTACCTCTGCCAGCAAGTGACTTAGCATATCTGTGTCATTATAACTCCTAGACATCTGATCTATTCGTTCTGAACTGAGAACTGGAAAAAATAAAGAAGAAACATAGATTTTTAGGGACTAAGCAGATATGTAGAACTTAATACTGTAAATAACAAATAATCAAGATGTGTATTTCTTTGTGGATGGTCTCATTATAAAACCAACTGTACACGGCTGTCCTGCTGTAGATAGGTCTGACCTATCATGTAACATTATTTTATAAGGTTTCTAAATAGGTCAGTGGATTCCCTCCAAGATGACACTGTCATAAGCTAGTTTTTAGCACCTTCGCTGCACTGTTAAGCCATATGCTAGCTATAGTGAGTCAGATAACCAAGTTATGTCATTTGTAGATGGAAAAGACAAAACACATTTTCCAAGCAAATCAATTAAATCCAACAATTTTGTATTTTTGAAAGATTTAATTTTAAATTTACCTTGTGAATTCTGGCTTGATATGCAAGAGTCATTAAACGAGGAGGAGGGAAGTTCAACAAAAGCTTAGGAAAGGTAGGAAAAAGAAGAGAAGAAAAGGAAGTAAGAATACAGAATGAACAGAAATTGTTTTGAGTAGAAAGTACTAGTACAATACAGCAATATTTATAATAAGCAGTTTTAGAAAGAAAAAATAAAAACAAAAGTAGTGCTTTATTGATCTATATTTGTCCCTCACCCTTATTACCCATGGTGTTCACATACAATACAAGACCTGCATCAGAGGAAAGAGTGGAGTAGCAGCTGCTGGGGAACTGAAGCATAAGTAAAATTTCTTTAGGTACCCAAGGCAAAAACAAGGATTTAACCTATTGGGGGAGAAGACCACTACAAGGGTAGTTTTTAATTTTCTAAGATTAACTATCTTTATTTAATTGAAAGACTTAATTTCACCACGGTGCAAACAGCTAGAAAGGTTAGTGATGGCTTGTTTTCTACCTGTAAGAATATGTAAATATCCTAATGTCCAAATTATGGGCACAGATTCTGAACAGGGTTATAGCGGAACACACTAGCATGACCTACAGCCAAAAGATACAGCTATCCCTGCAGAAATTATTTGTAATACCACAAGGCTAGCACAAATTACTACTTTACCATACATTTTACTAAAAATTGTATTAATACTAATAGTATTGCCACGCAAGTTAAAGAGTTGAAGAAACAAAAACTGTAAATATTTTTTTGTTATGGGAGTAAAGTTTACAAAAGGTTTAATACTTTCACAAAATAGGAATCATTTGGAGTGTAGTATGCAAACAGAGCATCCAGATGATAGGTATAGGACAGCACAGTAAGTATTACTTTATTCATAGAATGCTATGCTATCCTATAGTGTCAATTTTTTTTCCATTCCACCCATGTTTTACCCAATTGTTGCCAATTAAGGATTAAAAACTTACAAAAGCTGTTTTGCCCCATGTTTAGAATGATAATTTAAACTGCTTTAAAGGACCTGATGAGAAAAAATAGAGATAGAATTTGAGAGCTTGGATTGCTGACATTCTTTAAAAAAATACTACCTACCTCGCTATCTCTTTAATACTTTTGAATAACTCGCCCGAACAGGCATGCAGATTAGAAAGACCATATCAATGCCTCAAAAATGTATTAAAGCCAATAGAAAAATGTGAGTTTAAGACAATTAATTTTCTTATAAGGGGTTAATAAAGAATTGTAGAATGAAAAAGAAGCCCAATTGGTGCTTTTTATTCTAAATTGTAAATAAGCGTACATAAGCCAACACATTTAAGGCATTAAACAGTCCCCCTTAATTAGAGTTTTGGAAGATTTACAAACACTAGGGAGTATTAAACTAGCAGCTTGACAAAAACACTGGAACACTGGTGAGTAAAAGCTGGACTAGTGGAATCTTTTCTGCTGTACAGAATTCCCCTTGGTGTGGGTAGTGATGGAAATAAATAATTGGTATTTATTAGTGAGGAATGTCAGTAGGCACATAGGAAAAGGAGCTCACTGACTAAAAAAATTTAAAATTCAATAAAATAACACGAAAGACAAGTAACATTCTGAGAAGCAGAGATTAGTAATGGCAGTCCCCATACTTCTCTATGTACCAATCTCCTATTATTTGCTGTCTTTAACAGAAAAAAAAAAGTTTGCAATATTAGTCATCTGAATGATTAGTTATTTGATATGATTGTATTGTATATTGTTGTTTTTTTGGCTGTCAAATTTAATAAAAAATAAAGTTTGCAATATTCAGTGCAGGTATTTGGTCCCCGCTTTCAATCAAATATAACTGCAGTTTGAGAGCTAAAAATGGAAGATTTACAAGTGATTTAAACCACAGCATTAAAAGCAAGCTCACCTTGCAGGCTAATGGAGTTAAGAATATCCTCATTCTGGTTGATATCTAAATCACCGTTGTCCATTGCTTTGAGTTTGCGTGGAGAAGCACAGAGCACAGAAATGTGTCAGAACTGAGTTGGTGTAACCACTCCTGGCTCCGGCATTGTGCGACTAACAAGGTGCTGGGTGAAACCTATGTACAGAGTACTGCACTTTCCCTCAGGCATTGAAGGGCAATAAAAACATGAACCCAGCCCAGCTCAGAAAAAACATCAATAATACTTGCAAGCACTCATACTTTTATTATCAGCAACAACACCTGTAGATCAGCTATTGTTCAAATAACATACCTGTAGATCTTATATGTGAAAAGCAAGTACCTATTGTAATATTGTTTTCTTCGACATATCTGAACAGGCAAACTTTACATCTTCATTTAAACAGTTGCTACAGCTAAAGGTGCTATACTTGAACATTTAACAATCAATTTGACATGGTGTATTCATTCTCATAGTTTCATAATGAATAAGGAAAACTCAATGTTGTTGCATGAGAAAAAGTAAGTATATATACTTATATAAACATATACAACCACTTAAAAATCCATGGAACTAGAACAAGGAATTTAGGATTTAATGACAGACTGGGACCTCCTTAGAAGTTTGCACATGAAACCTGCCTTTTTGTTTAACCTTCCTAGCGGTAACCCCGAGTTTGACTCGGGGTAGAAAAAAGTTGCTAAAAGCGGTAAGAGTCACACTGGGGGTAGGTAATCCTATGGGAGGTAATAGTAAATAGAGCCTTACCTGATCCGCCGGCGTCCCGCATCGTCCATCGCCACGATCTCCGTCTTCTTCCGGCCGGCTTCTGCATTCGATGAGTCACCGGGGAGTTCCAGTGACGTCAGTGCATGTGTACGTTGGGGCGGGAAATTCAAAATCCATTTGTATTGCATTCAATAAAAAATAACTGTATTGAATACAATACATTGGATTTATGTGTAAAAGCAGTGCATTGTTTTCAATAACATTTATTTTACAGTATATATATTAGTATGAGTATAATATGTATTTTTTTTATATGTATGAAAAAAAAAGTATAAAAATTAAAAAAAACTTTTTTTTTTTTAAATATATAGATTTTTTTAATTTATTCAATTTATTATTTTACATGATTTTGTGTTTCAAACTTTATTATACTCATACTATTATATTATACGGTAAAATACATTTTCATGAAAAACAATGTACCGCTTTTAGACATATAAAACCGGAAAGAAATGAACCGCTAGGGAGGTTAATATCTAAGGTCTGCAGGCATTTATGACTTCAAGGAGAAAGTGAATGCATCAAGAAAAAACGTTTGCTATTCAACATATAGGCAACACTATTCCTTCTAAAACAATGGACCTGATTTATTAAAGCTCTCCTAGGGTGATCCAGAAACCTGAAATTGATCTGGTAAAGGATTGAAAACATTTGTTAGAAAATAGCAATAGAAATCCATTCCAGGTTTGCTGGATCACCCAGCTTCACCGATTACAGTGTATCCACTCCAGCCTTGGAGAGCTTTATTAAATCAGGCTCATTGTGTTGTAGGATTGATGAATTAAAGTTGAAGATGAAAAATTTCACCTTTACAGTAATAGAAATAAATCTTTAAAAGTCACAGGATCATGAAGGTTACTGAATGACCTATGTGAATTCTAATAAAATGTTAATGGGATTTTGAAATGGGCAGTTCAGCCTCAAATTTTCTTGCAAGAAAGAATTTTGTATGTGTAGTGGTTCAAAATGTAATGTATGAGATATGAGAGGTTGGAAGATATGCAGAACTTCTACAAAAAGTCATCTGGTAAAGAAAACAATATTAGCTTCTGGGGTCAAGTACATTTTTCACCTTTGAATGAAGATCCAAAGTTTGCCCTTTAAAATGTTGAAAATATTTACACATACACACACTTTCACATGACTGTAAACAGTTTTCTAATGTTTCTGCTTTCTTCTATAGAGCCGTATGCTTAGCATATCCTCATGTAGTAATTTTTCCAGGCACTGGAAACCTGAAGCAGCCCGTTCCAACGGCTGGAACTAGGCTAAAAAGTTTGGATACCCCAACCTTCTTGAAGTATTATTACTCAAATACCAATAACTTATTTATCTTTTCCTTGACCCTGAACCAACCTCATATAATAATAACACTTACAGCCAACCCCCTAACACTAAAATGTCAAAGCTTAATATAAAGCCCAAACCTACCCCAACATTTATTTCTTACATCAACCCTAAAAATAAATGGCTAACTCCTAATTCTGAAAATAAACCCTTAAAGCTTAAACTGATCTAAACAATTAACACTATTGCACCACAGATTCTCAAATGGACCAGTATTACCTCAACCAATGGGTCAATACCCATCTTGGTGGCAGGGCCAATGTCTACAAATTTTCACAGTTTGGGGGGGAATGGGGGAGCTGCTGTGGCATTGAAACAGTGGAAACAAGGAGCCTGTGTCCCAAGTGTGTCTAACTCTGCATTTGCAAAGTTTATAACTATAACATTTATGGAACTGCACTAAACAGGACATGTATCCAGATTTTCATTTTGAAAGCAGATCTCGAGTACAAAAGCAGATCACAACTACAAATCATGGGACCTCCCAGCTAAACTTTGATGGGGACCCTTGTCTTTTGTCTACATTCCCTTCCACTGTGGTGAGCCGTGGCCAGAGGGCCACCAAAAGTGCAGTGGTGATTAAAGAGTATATTACCTCCTCTAACTTCAGATCTTACTTTTCCATGCAGTTGCCAGCAAGCAATCTCCACCAATTTATTTTGCTCCCAATGCTGCTTGTATGTGACTCCATGGAAAGAGAGAAAAGCTTTAAGTGCAAAACAGAGGCAATACAGCACTAATTTAATGTATATTGCCTTCCCTAGCACTATCTGCCAAAATGTATTCCAATAATATGCTGACAGGTTATTTTCTTTGTGAAATATCTCTTCACTTCCTGTCCAAGAAATGCAACTGGAACCTAGGGAACATTTCCCAAAGTGAGGAGAGTTTCCTTGTTAGACCATTATCTCCAGAATGAGTGTCCCCATTTCTTCCAATCTTTTATTTTCATTCTATACAAAGTATCTTAATTCCAAACAGGTGTAATAACAAAAACACTAAATAGGACAATACTGTCTTCTTAATGAACCTGGGTCCTCCCATAATCTTCCCACAAGCCCATAATTATCTCTCATATTACAAAAACTGCCCCACCCCATTGTGCACGATACAATTCAATAAAGATGATAATCGTCCATTATCTATGTCTATTTATGCTTTACCTTACTGACAGCAAGACAGCTAGATAAGTTTCTTACTTAAATTAAAACTTTGGGTTTACTTTATTCAACTCCTTAAGAATAATATAAAATAGAAAAATTGGTTGACTATCAATGAAATATTCATAATCCCAACATGTTGGTTCACATACATGCTGCATACTGCTTGCCTTGGAAGCAAGCATGAGCAATACTGACCATTCTATACGTTTATGATTGCACATATAGGCTGAGGCTGTTTTTTCACAATCATATCTGATCAATTAGCTCACAAGTTATACAACAAGCTGCAATGACGCCTACGTCCAATGCATGTGTGGAATATAGAGCCATTAATGCAATATTATTCTTTGGCTGCACTAAAGAGCAACTCTTAGATTGTAAGCTCCTCTGGGCAGGGTCCTCTCCTCCTCCTGTGTCACTGTCTGTCATTTGCTACTTCTATTTATTGTACAGCACTGTGTAATATGTTGGCACTATATAAATACAGTTTAACATTAAATCATGGGTATAAATGGAAAAACTAATTCAGAGTTATGACGAGGATGCAGTAGTGACTCACCCACAGTAGGCTACAGAGAAAAATTGGGGACTGCAGTGAGCAGTTTAGTACCAACTTCAGTAAGATGAGCAAACTTCTTTAAGAAGCAGCTTAACAGTGCAGGGGGCTTGAGCAGTTGGGCAAGTGCATGCAAACCACTTCAAGTGTAAACACTGCATTAACGCTAGAAGTATACACACACAGTACTTGCTAAATACCCCAAACGTAGAACCCCTTGGATACTTACTTTTGCCTTTGTATGTCAAAAAGCTGAATTTGAAAGAGCTTGGCAGCCCCTTCCAGCTTCTTTGTATTAGTTCAACAGGTTTACTAGTCAATAACATATAAGATCAGGAGAAGGCCTATCTTTCATTCATACGGGAGAATGACCTAAGTCTTCAGTTTAAGCAAGCATGTAATGGTGCGTACAAGCACTAAAAGTGTCTGCTTTTACTTTTATTTGTGAACTAGGACTTAAAAGTAAACTAGTATGGGAACTTTATCAGCATTCAGTAAATGGTGTGACACTTACTCATGTAACGGAAAGTCTCTTCAGCCAGAACAGGGGAAATACTGCCCGGCCCATTGCTTTGTTTAGATGGGGACTGGATCCAGTCTTCATGGTCATAGAGATACAAGGAGTCCACTCGTAACTTATATTGGGGTAATTGGTCCTCTAACATATTAACCAATTCCATTTCAGGGACATCTTGACCGTTATATATGTCTGGTGAAGAAAAAGAAGAAGTTAGTTACAATGGTTCTTTTAGCTTTACATCACACTAAAAACCACTGAAAAATTCTACAAAAATCTTGGTAAAAAAACAACCGAAACATAATTTAGTTTCAATATGTATGTAGCTGTTTGTATGGCCCTTTTTTAAACATAAAAGTTCTGCATTTAACCTCAGATATAATTAAAGGGACTCAGCCAACCTTTTAAATTGATTTCACTTTCACTACAAAATTCAACTTTATACACTACTAATTCAACTATACATTCAATGTATAATAATATACATTAAACCCTCTGAAGGTTTGTTGGATTGTGTCCCACGTCAGCCTGGAATCCTTCTTCGTCCTGGCATGGAGGAGGGGCAGGCACCGCCATCTTCCTTCCTCTTTTTTTGTGAAATTCACCCAATATTGCACTGTGCAGGTGCAAGTTCAGTGACGTAGCCTGATTCTATTTTTTATTCTACTAATTTCTATTAATGTCTGTGAAGCCCGTAGAGATATTTTCACTTATGTATTGTTTGTGACCCATTTACATGTAAAGAATGAGAACTTCTCAACAGGTGAACAGAGGTCAGAAAACATTGCAACCCTTTGCTATATGTAATATTTTGGCTGGAGTGGAGCTGGTGCAATGATAGCTGTATCCAACGCATGTACCGCAACTACTGCTACATGCTAAAACCAAACACCTAAACATTGGCCGAATAATCTCCCTGTACTCATTAAAATGCAGAAAGGAAAAGCTACAAATGAATGACTTTTAAATCAGGGTATATAAAATATGCTGAACAGTAACATTACAGCATACCAATCTTCTATATTGGCATGTTTTGTAATATTCTGCTGGCAATGTTCCCAGATGGGTATAATATTTCAGTGCATTGTACTTACCATTGCCAGGGGCTTTATCTCCACATTGGATATTCATGAGTTGTTTTTCAGGTACAGGTGGTGAATTCTAGCATCTGCTGTAATATCGGATAAGCATTGGTTCTAGATTACAGTTTAATTCAACAAGAAGGCAGAAAGCTGTGGGACATCTGGTCATCTGTTCTCTGGATTTGAAAACATCTGCAACCGATACACTAGCTAGTTTCGGGCAAATATTTGACTTCACCTTTCTTTCTTCATGTCACCTAAGGGAGGAAAACAACAATTAAAGCGGAAGTCATGTCAAAGCGTTTTTTAGTCTGTTATTATGTAGGGAGGAATCAGTAAATCTGTTTTTTTGATTTTTCATTGGTGGCACCAGTAATGGATAACAAATCTCCCTATTGGGGACACAGATAGAAATTTGAGGGTCGACAGGCTTTTGTTTGCTTCAGTACTTTTTTCTTCTCAATATAAAACTAGGGTAATGCAAAGGCAGGCCTAATGCACATGGAATCTCAAAAGAATATAAAACTGATGTCAAGACACGCTGCATTTGCTCATCAAAGCTCATTAACAGTCAGAATTCTCCGTTTGTCCTAGAGGCCATTATCACTAGTACTGAACATCACAGAAAATTCAACATTTTCAGGTATGAACAGAACAGAAAGAGAAGGAGCATCTCTTGAGTGGGATTCAAGTAGTCAAAAAAAGCCAAAAGTCTGACAGAAGTATTTAGCTATTTACTATTCCTAATTTAAAATGGTAAAAAAAAAAGGCTTTAGATGTGTACATATACCAAGGTATAAAAGGTGCCTATTTATAATCCAATGTATTAAACATACCATAAAAGTTGTAGTTTTTAAATAGCATGACAATCAGTGTTTGCATTAGCCCCTGTTAAGCCATGCACATGAAAATTCAGACAGGAAAAGAAATCGTCAGCTCAATAAGTCAATTCTGCATAATTGGGAACATAATGGAGGTGGCTGATTGGATGGCTTATTATATGGTGTGCACATTATTAAGATTTTAAAGTAAACATTTCAGAAATTGCAAACATACAAATCCCTTTGCATTAGCATTTAAGTAAGTTTTCATTTTTTAAATACCTGGAGCTACAAATGGTCAAAGAATCTGAAAATGTGTGCTGTATGACACAAGTATAAACATTTGTTTCCTACTATCAGAAACATCATTTTAGTATATACTTTCCCTTGTGTAGATTTCAAAACGAAGCATTTCTTCTGCTAATATAATATGTTGTTGAAGAGAGCCAGAGAAAGTCCATTTAGTTTCCAGTGCTTGTTCCTGCACCCCTCCAGACTGAACTGATAACATTATATAATTGTTTTTTTACCCCATCAAAGTACCTTTTAGTTGTTATCCAAATAAATTTTATATTTCAAATTATGTTGCAGTAACAATTGCCATAATATAACAAATGCCTACATTCTCTAGCCGGTTTTAAACATTGACAGTTTAAAAAAAAAAAAAAAAGTAATTATACCAATCATTTATTATTGAATAATCATTGATTGCTAGGGAACCCTTGATGACCATTTATCATTCACAAAATGAGAACTGTCACCTAAAATCCTTCTTTGCCCTTACACCTGCCAAGGAGAAACTGTAAATATAAGGGTAAAAAGGGACGAAAATCCAAGCAAAGGAATGAGCCAGGATTTTTATAAATATTCCCTATAAAAAAAATGAGATGCAGCTAAAGCTGAACTAGGACAAACATTTGCTTTGGAAAATGTTTTCGAAAGACCTTTCTGCTTTAAACCACAAAAAAATTGGCACTTGAACATCACATAATTACTACCATATTAAACTGCAGATGAGACATGAATACTTTCACATGAAGATGCAGAGACACACATAATATTATTTGTTCTAAAACACGGAGCAAATGCTCCCCGCTTATAACAGAATTAAGCAACAAATGGAGTTGGGTCAGTTTATGATTCCTTGGAAAATACCGGTTTATATCTTAAAGGTTATTGCCTTCTGGAGCCACCTTCATATAAAAGGATCATAAAATCTCTGAAATCTTATCATTGCAGCAATACAGTTTAATCATTTGAACGGTTTACAAAAGACATGTTTTGCTTTACAGAAAACCTGCGCCATGTACAATATTTGGACACTCGGAGCACAGGGGAACCCTACTGCAAGGATTGTTTTTCAGCTTTCAAGACGAATAACAGCCTAAAATAGCATATAGAAAAACTTGTCCCAACTCCTAGTTGGATGCCTTTGTCCCCAAGTAATGTAATCTGTGGGAAAATCACAGCACCCTTTTCACAGTACAATAATGCAGATATCAGCCATTATGTCTGATTGGTCATATCCTGTTCAGAGGAGAACCTTCAATCAAATAATTAGAAGCTTGTCGTATGCGCTCCATACCAAACAACACACAAAGGGAGTTTCAATGCAGCACACACAGGCTACATACACACGTTCAATAATTGTTGTTGGAAAGGATCTTTCACAATCCTTTCCAATGACTAACAACTGCACGATGCATGAACGAGTGTTGTACATACAGCACCATTCTGCTTTATTGAGAGGGGAGGGGGAGAAAGACGTCGCGGCACCCCGCTGCGCACTCTGCCCCTTCGCTTCCATTACGATCCCTCGTGGTTCGTGGATCCACCAGGACGGTCGTTCGGACGATGGACGCTATACACACACGCCAGATTCTCTTCTGATATCGGCCATGAGCCGATTCTCGGACAAGAACCATTGGACGTGTGTACCCAGCCTTAGGAAAAGAGAGAGCAAGTAAGGTTAATCATTTTTACCTACTTATTTGTAAAAAGGATTCTGACCCTTAAAATAATAATGGTGTGGCATATCTAAGCAGGAGGACATTTTTATTTTCACTTCAAATGCTATGTTCCAATAAAAGAGATTTCTCTTCCTGTTTTAACATCCGTCACCTATACATAAAATTAAGTGATAACATTCTCATGGGGCCAAAAAAGTTAAAGGATTAATATACTCTAACCACCTCCGGACAAGCAAACTTTTTTTTAATATTTATTTCTATTTAATCCTTTATTAACTTGAAGTTTAATAAATGTAATTTTGTGATTTGCTTGAAATTCTTTAAATCTTGCAATATATTTCAGCGTTTAACTGATGTTAAAAAAAAGTATTGTGTTTTGGACCGTTGTTTTATTGTTTAATATTGGTGGTTTAATCAGCATATTTCTTGTTCACATCTCCATATTTCTTGTTTCATGTTGTATGCAAAATGTGAGAATAGAATCATAACATCTGTAATGCACACATGCTAAAAAAATATTAAAATGGACACCTTGCCAATCATTTGGCCAACTGCACCACAGAGCAGTTACTTAAAGAACCAGCATTTGCAAGTAAAACAGTGGGGAGCAATGAGAAATATTATTGGGCTTTTGTAGCTGGACAAACGTGTAGTGTCTACCCAAGGCAAGAGTTCACTGGCATTGGGAAACAAAGTGCACCGCAATCTCCTTGCCAGCCTGAACATAACCTTTAGTAACCCTGTACATTTATCTTTAGACTTCTGCTGCAAAGAATTGGAACTGTGTACAACATTTGATTTTAGCAGAGCTGCAGTGTTTGCTGCAAAGCATTATTATCCCACTTATTGCACTTGTTTTCTGGAGTTACTCTTTAAGAGAATACAGAAATCAGCCCCTTCCTTGCCTTACAAAAAAACTAATTTTGGACAAAACCAATACCCTGAGTGCACAATTCCGATACAATCAATAGGCAGCATATTATACCAACCCAAGGAAAAATACTGTGAATGAGACAGACGTGCCATGATTATAGGGAAAGTTTACTGCCAATAATAAAAAAAAAAGAAAAAATGACCACTGCAAATTTAGGTTATGTTGCAGAATATAGAAACACATAGCTCTGAATATGCCATCTGCGCCTATTATACCTAATAATAAACACACAAGATCTGTTATCTTTCAGACATCAGCAATAATAGATGTGTTATCTAAGCCATTAAAGATAACAGAAACGTTTGGGTGTGTTTACATTTCACTATTCATCACGCTGTGTAAATCATATAAAAATTCCTCAGTTTAAGGGGACAGATGATTGTCTTCAGTTTGCAGATTTTCATGCTACGGCTCATAACAAAACAGCTAGCCAAGCAGGTTTATATTTTCATAAAGATTTTTATGCCAACAGAAGCCATAATTCTCCCTGACCTCTTCTACTGACAAACAAACATTTAGCTGAAACCAATGTCAGCTCATGCTGTACAGGGGTCATGGAGAGAGGTTTATAATGGAACCTAAAGAGACCCTGTCACTATTTGTTGCAGGTTATGTTTGTAATCAGAAGAAGCATGGGGCCTTTTAGATATCTAAATGGATACCTCTACAGATACAAAAAACTGTATTTGCATTTGTATCTGAATATATTTAGTATTATTATTATTATTATTATTATTATTATTAAATAAAAAAAAATAAAGTCACATTGGCTCTGCCTGTTTATCTTTTTTCCTCCCTTATTTATCAGTTAAAGCATTTTGTATTTTTGTGTTGGTTTTGTTGGTCACCAATAGATGGCACTGTTGTGCTCATGTAAAGTGTGTAACCAACACCCTGACTGCAAGAGTTTGTTACATATTTTACATGAGGATACAGTGCCATCTATTGGTTGCCAACAAAACCAACACAAAAATACAAAATGCTTTAACTGATATAAATAAACAGGCAGAGCCAACATG
Source organism: Pyxicephalus adspersus (assembly GCF_032062135.1). Lineage (NCBI taxonomy): Eukaryota > Metazoa > Chordata > Amphibia > Anura > Pyxicephalidae > Pyxicephalus > Pyxicephalus adspersus. The sequence continues at coordinate 63,414,844 of NC_092864.1, forward strand.
ATTTTAATTTAATTATTTTAAAAAAGCACACTATGAGTGTATTTACTGAAATTATTTCAATAGCATTTCTGTTGATTACTGTTCTAAATGTTTATACTCAATCATAGTAGTTGACTTTATTCTCCGGTAAAAACAATTACCTTGCTATATAAATAGATTACTGTATATTTGAGTTTATACAATAACTAAAATATGTTACATTCACATATAATCTTATGGTAAGAAATTTTGTACAAACAAAATGTGTAGAGCTTAGAACAAATATAGATATCCCAGCATCAAAAGCTGTGTCAAATGCAGGGAAACTAAACAGTTATAACAGAATTATTCCTATTTTATCTACCCCATTCTATTTTTATACCATGTATGAAGTAAAGTAGTTTAGATTCTTCCTTTGAAATTTAATTTCCTCTTGCAAGATTACATTGTTTCCTCTTTTCCCACAAAATTATGTAGGAACATTGGAACAATGGCAAAGATTGGCTCTAAAAAGGAAGTACAAAGTGCATTAACCCATCACAGCTACCGGATGACTAGTATTAGCTGCTGCTTAGTTACTATGGGGTTTACTAGGAATTTAGACTTGCTTATGGTTTTAAATAAACTTTTCTGAAAATGCAGGCTTGGTTTTTGTTAATTGTTGCACATTTTGCTCATAGCACTTAAATTTTGCTGCAACAGACCTCACATGATGGTAAAGCAGTGACTATTATTTATTACAAGGTATTAATGTGGTTGTGTTCATTGCAGCCATCCCCTCCCTTGGATGGCTACTGCTGCTAGATTAGATAACTTGAATATACTTATCACTATTTTATAACAAGGCACGAAGCTTAACCTATTAGTACTGCTTTGACAGGTTAAGAAAAAGCATGTCAGAACCATGCCAGAAATGACTGCAGCTACTGGATGCTTTGTAGATAACACAGCTATTTCTGGATCCCTCTATGCTGACAATTTTAGTAGGTGGAGAATTACAGCCTTACTTGCAACATACTGAATTCTATCCTTCCGATTTCTACATTAACAATTGTAAAAATACAAAACAAAGATACATTTAGCATTAGTATGGTAAAAAAAAAAAAGAGACATAATAGTAAAAAAAATAAAGAAACCTAAAAAAAACAGTAAGCTTGCTTACTTTATGCAGCTGGTATTAGCTACAGTGTATTTTCAGTCATGGGGGAGCATGTGACCTGTTGCCTTTTTGACAGTGCCCAGACCTAGCAGCTACCATTAGACCAACCAATGTCCCATAACCAGGGGCGTGGTGTTACAGTGACAAGCTGTTATATTAGGATTTGCATAAGAGTTGCAGAGACACTGCCATTTTACCCTGCAAGGGAAAGGAAATCCAATAGTTAATACATTTTAAATCTATGATTTTTGTACCTTTTATACTTGAGTATAAACTGAGATTTTCTTACCCTCAAAATGCCATTGGGCAAAAATAAAATCTTGGTTTATACTTGGATGACACCTAGTGGATGTCATGGAATTGCATTTGTATCTGAATTGACAGATCAGAGCTGTCAAACACAAGATGTTTGTACATGAGGACAGCACATCTATTGATGACCAACCATTCTGCACAAAAAGATTATTTAAGAACAAATGACACCCATTATAACCAAATCAAAAGTATAAATTATTTTAACCTGTAAAAAAGGGGGGATATACAAGTTGAGCTAATGTGATTTCAAATTTTAAAAATAACACATCAAGTATGTATGCATATAAGTTTATTTCATTGGAGTCTCTATTATACTGTTTTAAATGTTAATACTGCCATTTATATTTGATTCAAAACAGTTTTTGTGTGTTTTAGGTAAAAGTAGATACCTTGGTTTATATTTGAAAAAGGTTTCTGTTTTACTGTTTAAAATAAAAATCTAAATTTAACATACAAACATTGACACATGCCCCCCATTGTTCTGAGATTACAACAATAGTGATTTGCTAAAGAAAGCACAGCAGATAGTAGTTGTTTTATCTCATACTCTCTCTGGCTACATACACACGTCAGATGATTCTCGCCCAATAATCGCCTCAGGGTTGATATTGGACGAGAATCTGGCGTGTGTACAGCGCTCGTCGTTTGTGGATCTGCCCTGGTGGATCCAGGAACGATGAACGATCGTAATAAAAGTAAACGGTAGAGAGCACTGCTGCTCCAACGTTCTCCCTCTCCATAGAGCATAATGGTAATGTATGTACATCACTCGTTCATGCATTGTGCAGTCTTTTGTCGTTGGAAAGGATCGTAAAAGTTCCTTTCCAACGACAAATATTGCACGTGTGTAGGTAGCCTCTCTCTCTCATTTAAAAAGTCTCTAGCTGCATAAAAAAAAATGTTGAGTTGTAGAGATTTTGCAAAAATAATAAATGCAGCTCTTGCTACATTCTTCTACTTGTCTCGGCTTGGCAGAGTTCTGCTTTAAGCCCTGTACAGAGTTGTATACAGGAGCAGAGGAGGAGATGAGATTCTCACTTCTAAATAATTCAGCTCTGCAAGTAATTTGAGCTTTAGCTATCTAGTCGTATAAACTTTATTTTTTTTGAACAAAGCAGTAAAAATTGCCAGCCCTGCCAGTATGTACAATATTTTTATTTACAATTGCATGACTAAAATAATTACATTTTTACACTTATTGTTTCCAGCCCTGCACAAACCGATTTAAACAACAAAAAAAAACAGATTATCTGCCAAAGTTCTGCTGCATTACCAAGCAGTAGCATGTTTGCTGCAACAGACCTTACATGCCCTTGGACACAGAATTAAAGCAGGGACTATTATTAATCACATGATGTAGTAATTCTGTTTTGTTCCCTCCAGCCATCTCATCCCTTGGCTGTGTCCTTGCAGCAGCTGTAGCTGCCATTACAGATTGCACGTTGGTGGAATCAGAATACTAAAACACACCATATGTAGCTTTTTAGAGCCACACAGATTTCTAATTATGAATCAGAGTGAGATCAATACAAGTGGTAATGTTTGGAGAATATAGATCTGAAAACAATAGGAAGGATATTCAAATTTATACAGTCACATTAATAGTGCCATAAAAAAGGAAATGATTGATTGGTACACCAACACTACAGATTATTATATTCTAGACAAGGGGTCAGCAAACTTTTTTGGCTACTAGGCCAATTTTGGAGGTCAAGAAAGCACACTAGTCCGGACTCTCTCTTGGGTTCCGTGCTGATGGCTCCGCCCCCCCACCAGGAACGCCCCTGAAGGGAAATTCCTTTGCTCCACAATGCAAACAGAGGAGAGGGAACGCCCCTGAAAGGAAATCTCTCTTCTCCGCAATGCATATGTAGGAGAGGGAATGTACCCTTACTCCGGCAGCCACGGTAAATAGGGAAGGGAGGCATAACAAGAAGGCTCAAGAGCCGCGGGTTGCTAACCCCTGCCGTCCGGGATTAGGTCGGATTGACCAGGGGGCATTAGGCTGGAACAGACTACTGGCTAGGCCGTATCTGGCCATAGGCCGGAGTTTGCCTACCCCTGTTCTAGACGATGTGCTGGTAAAGTTGGGGAGGATATCTGTTTTGTTCCCTCCAAGAAAAAAGTAAACAATCAGGAGAATAAAAAAAAGTTGGTACAGCACTTAAAGCAACCAATCAGGATTTAGCATTCAGTGCAGTGATCAAACCAGAAAATATTTTAAGCTGGGTGAGAAGAAGCTGTGGCAGCCCCTGTAATGTAATTTACCAGTAACCACCCTAAAACAGCTGAATGGTTACTGAAAAGTGCCAGCTAAAAGGCTCTGGGGAGAACACTGTATTGTCTAACCTAAAATTTAAGAATGAGACTTTTTTCTGTGACAATCACTATCAAAAATATATTTTAATAAACACTGCAAAGTAACATTTTAAAATTCTAAGTGAATGTAATACTGTTACATACAATATGCATGTATTTATTCTACCTAAGCCTGTGATTGCACCCCTAGGGTAATAGAAAGAAACTAGGAACAAAACCTGCAATAGGAAAAGCCCATTGCTAACCAGTCCTGCCATAAACCAAGCAGTGTATGTGTATGTCTTCTGTTCCTCTCCACCCCTGCTGCCTGCACATAATCACACAATGCAGCTCAGAATAAAACAAACCCGCGCCATGTGACAGCTGGAATTAAGCAGCCGCAGTTCCACTGACAACAAGGGCATCCTGTTGGCTAAAGCAATGTGCGCAGGGCTGTATTGGACACACAGGCGTGACAATAAACATGATTCACAATCTCACAGTGACATCCTATTCCCTAAATGACTTGCTGCCAAGTGTACCAACGCAGGGTTCTAGAAGGCTTTTGTCAGCGGCATGCCAGGCTCCTTTCAGTGTCGACTTTGGCTCAGCAAGTACTAGAGGGGATTATCCCCTTTCAAGTCAATTTAATTACTTTAGTCTTATAAGAGGCTTGCCACCAAAGCTTAAAGATTATGTAGCTGGATAGTTTCGAAAATGAAAAAGGTGGTAGCCAAAAGTGTAATATGATGTGGTCAGGAACCTGCCTATATAGGCTGCAATGGTTTTAGCAATTGAAGTTGAAGACCAGTACTGGGTTGAAAGAAATAAATGTTTGTCCACGCTTGGCAAAGGAACAGGGTTGCTTTAATCCTTCTAAACCAGCAGTACATACTCAGCGCACCTTTACTTGCCTACATCTCCATTTAGCTGTCAGGAGAAGTCATCTTGTGCAAGCTAATGGATATTCATATAATAGATTGGACGGGACCATGGAATCTCCCACATGGCACAGGTGCCACACATATTTAATGGGTCAATGATGTAAATTCCTTGTCTACTTTCCACCATACACAACTGCAGAACTAGGTGTATGAAACCTGCCGCCCTAGTGGTGAAGAAGTACATTGCATTGGTGAAATTAACTGAATAGCACCCCCAACACTCTTCTTCAGCACACTATAAGCTTTGCAGTGAACTGCTGAAATAATTGCAGCTCCGATATTATAGGACTGCTTCCCCTTATGCTGCCCACAATTACACATGATGTGACCGTCTTTTCACACTCATGTTAATAGGTTTTTATGGTTAAAAAAAAAAAAAAAGTGGTATTTTACACTAAGATGGTGTCAAGATTATTTAATTTTTAAGAACGTGTTAGCGATTAGGTTTAGAACACAGTGTTAGTAACGCATTAAATGAGCTCCTAACATGCCGACTGTACAGCTTATTTCTGATCCTTAAAATAAGCTAGATAAGTTAGCCCAGTGATGGGTGCAAGCTCCCACACCCCAATATACCAAAAATAGGTCAGGAATAACCGGTAAATTTATCCAGAGCAAATACACAGATCATGCAGTTACCACCAAATAAATATTGCTTATAGCTGCAACAACAATCGCGGTAACATAACTACTACATAAATATGTGTAATAATGTAAGCAATATGTGTAATAATAGCGAGGTCAGAGGATGGAGAACAGAGGCAACTGAAATGCCTGAAATTATTAAAGCAATAGTATGATGGAGGCTGAAGGACTACTAACATCTAAAATAGGAAGCAATGACTACTGAAAAAATTAGAATACTTCTTCTTTTGCAAGGATCAGCTGTTTAGATTTTTTGCAGTAACAACAAATCTCTCTGTAACCACACAATATAGTTATAAAATAATGTGTAGATTATCACTGAGTGTTCAAACAGAGATTTTTTTAAGCCACGTGGCAACCCCTATATTATGACCCAACTTTTTATTAACTATTTACTGAAAAGTGCTGGGTGGTACGCCCAGCTAGAACGGGCTGGGGAACTCTGTCATCATGAATCCAGACAGCTGGAAGAGATGTAAATACAGGTAGTCCCAGAGTTAAGGACGATTCTTAGATACAAACTGGGCTTCCCTGCTCCCTCCTGTGCAGGATGGATGCTTGATGGAGAGGAGGGAGGTGGTTTGCATGACTTGCAGAAGAAATCTTTTGCTAAACACAGCTGAGGTTGTGGGTGATCTTAGGGGGATGAGCTCTTTCTGCAGCCTCTGTAACTCTTTAATGACCAAGACAAACTCTGCAGTTGTTTCTTTTTGCATATCAAAGCACAGCTTGCTGCAAAAGTTAACGAATGTCTAGGCTACATTTTTCCTTTGTTTGTGATTAACTCACAGTGAGGATTTTATACAGTAACTGACACCACGCTGCCTAATAATATACCGGTAATGAGACAAACATCTGGCCTAATTGCATTCATTACAATAATGTACCCGTTGCGACTTACAAACAATTTCAACCTAAGTACAACCTACAGTCCCTATCTCATATGTAACCCTGGGACTACCTGTATCAGACTTGGGGTGTCCTCCTATATCTAAAGCCAAGATCTGAACTTTGCATTGGAAAAGGCCCTGCTTGCTATGGTGACATGAAACATTCCATAATGTTCTGCACCGTCAAATACACAAAAATGTATAAGTGTCAATAGAGCCTAACTGTAGAACAGTAGTTCCAAACTTTCTCAAAGTCAGGGAAACCTTAGCAGCTTGGAAGATTTTCAAGACACGTTCAGGCCAAAACAAATGTTAGGAGCTACCAGCAAATAGGTATTTGCTTTGGCCTAGGCTATGGTGCCCTAAAAACAAACTTCACACAATCAATATATATAACATAATAGTAAGGAAGCACACAAGCCCCTCATGGCAGGCTTAGTACAGCAGCTCTCTATTTTCGGTCTAGGACTCTTGTAGGACATAATAACACAAGTGCAGCATTAATCCCTGACATTGACAGATCCCACGGATGCATGGGTAAAGCAAAAAAAAGTCAATAGCACTCTTACTATAAAGGTGTGCAAATTATTTGTAGAATATATGTGGATCTGTATGAGTGGCACCATCCATTGGTGTTATATCAAGCACCAAGCAACCCCACCTATGCATAGGATACAGGCTCTGCCCTCCATGTGCCACACAGCACCGCCATAACTGCCACGCTCCATCCGCCAATCCATTATCTGCCACTAGATAGAATTACAAGCCTCATGGTATTTGTCTTTTTAATAACATTGGCAACTAGTCTAATTTGTCTCTGCAAGACCAATAAAATACCTGTCAGGTGGCATCTCTCCACGTCTCGCCTTGTCTTCTCCAGGTCACAGTGCCATACTCCCAGATCCATTCCTCAATGCTACCCCAGTATACACCCCTCCTTAATCTAAGGCTAAATCATTCTGTATGTGGGGCATCTGGAATAATAATCTAATCTGACATGGGGAGATAAATACTAATATCTATACAGATGGGGAATGGCATCAGAGTAATAATACCATGGCACACATCCCTAGCTTGCCAGGGGAACAAATCACCCAAATCGGGGTGAGCTGGCAGAAGTATTCTTACGGTAGATTAGGTTGAACTAACTGAAGGGGCTAATAATCATTTTTCATAGATAAGCCAGTCCATTTATTATGAAAAAAAAAATATATGATGATGGCAATGTGATAATGATGATGATGATGGAAGACAATGTGATAATGGCAATGGCGATGTGATGATGATGATGATAATGCTCATGTGATGATGATAATGGCGATGTGATGATAATGATGATGATAATAATGATGATGATAATAATGCTCATGTGATGAGGACGGTCATGTGATAATGATAATGGCGATGTGATGATGATGGGATGATGAGGAGGATGGAAGACAATATCAGGGTTCTCCCCAGGCCCTTTTAGCTGGGTGCACCACCCGCCACTTTTCAGCACCCACCCGGCTGTTTTTGGGTGGTTACCAAAGAGTTTGGTCACAATACAGGGGCTGCCAGCCACCTAAAATTTCTTCCCACCCGGCTTAAAAAAATGTCTGGGTTGAGCACTGAATATGATGATAACAGTCATGATTACGATGGTCATGTGATGGTGATGATGATGTGATGATGACAACGACGTCGACGACCGTCATGTGATGATGATGATGATGTGATGACGGCGATGATGACACCATGTGATGATGAGGATGATAATGCTCATGTGATGAGGATGGTCATGTGATGATGATAATGGCGACGACGACGACCTTCATGTGATGACAGCGAGGACCGACATGTGACGACAGCGATAATGGCGATGATGAGGGAACACAATGTAATGGTCATGTGATGATGATAATAATGGTGATGTATTCCCATGGTTAGTTTCTTTGGGTATCATAACTAAATAAATATGTGGATTCTTGCATCAGCCTACTTTAGAATAATTCCATTTAAAATCAAAGAGGAAGAAGAGCAGCCAAGTACCAGAATCTGCCCAGTACCAGATCTGTCCATGGATCAGAAGATATCTGCCATGGCATATACAAGACAACATATATTGGCATATGAAGGGCACAGAGTGCCAACCACAGCACAACATTCCCTTCCTATTCACACTGATCAGCTCTATACACTACAGGATATATATTGTCAGGACAAAACCAGGTCACATCCAGGATACAAGATGTATTGATAAATCCCAATGGGAGCCCAGCAATTCCAATCAGTGCATTCCGGCCACATGCCACCCACTGGAAAGGGAGAGGCAGCACCACAGCCATAGCTGGGAATATATATCAGGAAATGCTTAATATATGACAGCCATCACTTTACCTCTTTATTGTCAATCCCCCCGGCCGGTCACAGCACAGAGACCGGGAAAGGATCACCAAGGGGCATCACCCTTCAGCCACGGTCTCCTCTACTCCTCCACCAGCCCAGCCTCGTCCTGGGAAGCAGATGTCACGCCTCGTTCTGGATAGGCGAGCAAATCTAAGCCTCGTTCTGGATAAGAAAGCCATGCCTCGTTCTGGAGAAAAGAGCTAAACCAAGCCTCGTTCTGGATTGGACAGCCAACACAGGCCTCGTTCTGGATACCAGAGCAAAGCTTGTTCAAGCTTTCTTCCAACTTTGGTAGAATTTTTAAATGAGTTACTTTTAGCAAATGTTAATAATTAAAATTCACTTTTTCCACTGCATAGCTCCCAACTGTCTCGTTTTTCACTGGGATAGTCTTGGTTTCTGGGAGTTGTCACGCTGTCCCGGAGATGCATAAAGAATTATTATTACGGTATTTATGATTTATATAGCGCCAACATATTACGTGGCGCTGTACATTAAATAAGAGTTGCAAATGACAGACAGATACAGACAGTGACACAGGAGGAGGAGAGGACCCTATCCCGAAGAGCTTACAATCTAGAAGGTGGGGGAAGTAGCTCACAATAGGAGGGGAGATATGGAATTGTAGGAAGTAGTGAAAGTTTCAAAAGTCAGAAGAAGACAGGTAGGCAAGTTTGAATAAAAGTTTTGTTTTTTACTTAGATGTAATCCCTGGGGCTGCAACTAGATGGCGCCAATAGCTCAGAAACTGACAGCCCCTCAATAAGTGGAGAGTGCAGCACTCGGCATCCCTCACTTCTTCCATCAGCTTGTATATAGGAGTCCACAATGGGTGATTCATCCATCCAGTGATAACTTCATTGTGGAGACAGCAGCTACACTGAAGGGTAAACAGATGGATCATCCATAGTGGGTGTTCCCCCTGATCCCCCCTTGATGAGGGTGCTCCCCTTGATCCAGCGGTGTCCTCCAGCAAACCTGGCCGGTTTGCCGGGTTTTCTGCATCATATCCTTAGCTTGATCGATGTGATGTGTGATGCGTCCGTACGCTGGGAAGGCATGGCCTGGCGGGAAATTAAAAAGATTACATTGTAATCTGCTTTTAAAACTGATTGCAATAAAAAAGTCATAAAAAATAAATCCAAATAATAAATCCAAAAGTTTATTCTATTATTGTACCCCTGTTTGGACAAATTTTAAAATAGTTTTCATTTTTTTATAAAATTTTTAAACTCAGTATTTTTTATAATTATTATTTTTAGTTATTTTTTATATTTGAATTTATTGTGTTTCAAACTTATCATACCCGGGAGTTATTTGGAAGTTAATTACCGTCCTAAAATATTAAACAACAAATTTGCACACAAAACAATGTGACATAAAAATACTGACATTATTAGAATGCCAAGGAGGTTAAAAGTTATGATCATATGTGACTCTTTCCTTCGTTTTGTAGAGATGCTGTTAAACACCATACATCTATATGAACTTTGTACAGCACTGAGCTATATAAATACTGCATAATAATAATAATAATTATAATAATAATCTATAGGGTTAGAGGCTGATGACCAGAGCGAGGTTTGGTTACTTCCACCTCCCAAATCGAGGCTTGCTTGCTTCCGCCATCCAGATGGCAGATTAGCAACTTCCGCCATCCAGATCGAAGAATGTCACCTCTGCAACCCAGATTAAGGTTTGGTTGCTGCCATCCAGATCGAGGCTTGGTTGCTGCCATCCAGATCGAGGCTTGGTTGCTGCCATCTAAATCGAGGCTTGGTTGCTGCCATCCAGATCGAGGCTTGGTTGCTGCAGAGCAATAGACCGAGAAACAGAGTGAGAGTGAAGCTGGAAAGGCTGATGGACGATTTTGTTTTTTCTCTTCTCTCTGTGCACTGATCTAAGGAAGAACTTGACAATAGGAGAGGTATTGTGCTGAATATATGTGAAGCACTTCCTGGCATATTTCCCTGTGCAGGTGTACTTGTTGTGTTTAGGTATATGCTGATAGTGTGCAGTGTTTTGATGGTGGAATATGATAATTTACAATATTCTGCCCAGAATTACTGATGTGATAAAACAGAACCAGGGGGCAATAGCTAGAGAATGTCACTGAGGCCCTGAGACACCTAAAGTGGAACTTTCATTAAAAAATCTGGACATTATTTGCAATTTTTATGTTTTAATAATAAAACAAAAGTAATATTCTAAAAAATTCTTATATTCCAAATTACAATTTTCATTTTTATATTGCACTAAATTCACCAACTGTATTAGAGACGGAAAAACAAGGAAAGCGCAGCGTGACGTCAGTGTAGTGTTAAGTCGTTTGAGGCAATCGCTGCCGAGCCGTACGCTTCAGTATTGTTTCCACCATTACAACAGTCACTCCGTGAATACCGATTCTTATCCGTTTGTTTTATTTTATTTATTTCTAAGATTCTCTTTTAGGTAAGTATAGCCTTATCTGTGTATTTTCCTTAACTGTTATATTTAATGGCATCAAATAGTTTGACTTTGATAACTATCATTTCTTGTTTGGTCTTAGATTGGAATGAAATAAACCCATAATGAGTGAGAAAAGGCTAACCAATATTTTGCATTTCTTTAGTAATACCAAAGATACTACAACTAATGATAATAGTGACAACAGTAATACTTCACATAACCGTGAGCTGATCAATGAATCAGAGCCTCCACAGTCCTTGTCAGCACCATTAGGAAGATCATTATTTTACAAATCTATTTACCTTTTAAAAAAAAAATCATATTAATGGTCCACAGGATTTAAAATGATGAATTTAGTTGTCTCTGAGGTCCGAAAAGTTGGTGACTGCTAGGGATAAGCGGGAGTGCCTCTGCCGCGAAATTTTCCTTGAACTTCCGATGGTTCAGCCAAATTTCGGCGAATCGATTTTGCAAAACCATCGGAGAATCGAGGAAATTATAACAGGAGGATTCACAGGATTCCCTGGGAATCCTCCTGTTTGCGATCCCCGGGGCACTAGAGGTTCATTAACCTCTAGTGCCGCTGATCGCACACTGTTCTCGGTGAATGCGGCCATATTGCACACTGTTCTAAAAATCAGGGAGATTTTTTTTTTTTAATTTAAAATTCGACCTCAATCAGCGAATTTACACCGGCCATTCTCGCTTACCGAAATTTTAAGCAAGAACGACCGGTGTAAATTGGCCAATCGAGGCCAAATTCGCCGTGAGATTGAGTTTTAAAAACTCGCTTGCTCATCCCTACTGACCGCTACTCTAAAGTAAAGATCTGTAATGAGATGGTGCAGTGTATAGAATATACCAGATGTTTGGGGATAGGCTGCTGTATTCTGTATGTTTCCCCACCTGTGCAGATCAACCCAGGGATGATTACTGGTGGTCCAATGACAGTCCTGATATACGTCCCCTCCAATTTGAGGGTCCAATGCTTTTTCATCAGTAGAATCTTGATAAGTGCATATGAATTCTTCCAGTCCATGTTATAGGTCCTGGATCAGACATGTATGGAATTTATTTTTTTTTTTTACAGGGATGTCAATGTTGTAAGAACCAAATCTGCAAGTTTTGGTCTGGCAACTATTTTGAAATCCCATCCGGGTAGCCCCAGCCCAAGACGTTTGTACAAGCAGCACTGGGTCCCGGGTTTGAATCTCGACCAGGGCACTATCTGCATGGAGTTTGCAGGTTCTCCCTGTGTTTGTGTGGGTTTCCTCTGGGTACTCCGGTTTCCTCCCACATTCCAAAAACATGAAGTTAGGATAATTGGCTTCCCCTAAAAATTGACCTTGGACTGTATTAAAGGCAGTTAGGGACATTAGATTGTGAGCTCCTTTGTGGGACAGCTAGTGACATGATCAAGGACTTTGTACAGCGCTGTGTAATATGTTGGCGCTATATAAATACTGGATAATAATAATACTATGATACCTTTTTATATTCAGGAAAAAATGACAGTGTCTGTGTCCCCCTAGCTCATTATTAATACTCATTATTCAATAATCATTGATACTTACCTTTCCTTTGCCCTGTTTCTTCCTTCCCATCACAGCTGGCATTAAAATCCTCAGTGTTGGCTTTTGTCAGACACTATGAGAACCTTCCTCTGTTATATAGGAGGTTGTTAAAAACTTTCCTATGCATAATAACCCATGCAAAGACAATATAACATTGTACTTCATGACCCAGGTGACCACTTCTCTTTACAAAAGCTGCAGATTCCAAAATGACCATGTCATTACTTCTATGAGATTTTTGTAATTTGGTTTACAAGCTTGGGAAACTATTGCATGTACTATTAAAGCATGAATAAATATCATTGCACATAGAAATAGTAATAATTCTGTATTTCTTTTAATCTAGGAATCTGGGTGAACACATGAAAGATCCACCACTCAAAAACTTAATGTCTCCATGTCTTGTCTGGTAAGTCTAACAAAATATTATACATTGTATGTATTTCTTTTTTAGTTTAATTACATCAGGCAAGACATTTTCTAGGCATCAGGCAAAGACACAGTTTCTACTGGTTTGGTAATAGGTGATCGTAACGGGTTTCCAGATGAAGAATATTTAGCAGCAAAGTATGATAGCTAAGCTCAGATGTTGCACATACAGCAAAAGGAATGAGTTATGAGTGACGGTAGGCAGCTGCAATATCCATCACAAGAGCAGAAACTAAGTGATAGGTAAGGACAACTTATTTAAGATAACATACAAGCATGGTGTTTGTAGTAAATATATATTTTGTATGCAGAATGGACTCATGGTGGAATTATGCTTGTAAATATTGAGATACATAAATGATGAGATTTGAGGGACCCAGGATCAATGCATCTCACAGGACCCAGTTGTACAGTCTAAAATGGTGTTGGTAATTGAACAAAAAAAAATACTTCCTCCAACTTACAGGAAAAGGAAACTTTGAGGTATGATGACAAAACATACAAGTTTCAGGTAGAAATAACATCCCTAACTGGCAAAGCTTAGTTTGTAGCCTCTGCTATAGGGGCTCTTCCACTTCAGGCTGTATCCTTAAACCACAGCTGACGTTAGGTTCCAAGTCCATCCCCCAGTCTGAACCCGGCACCTCCCTTTTATTGGGATTCTGCAGGTGCTGCACAGCCATCTCTAAATCCTGGCCGGGGAAAGGGGTGGAGGGGTTGGCCCGCCCACTCCATCCAATGCACTTCAGGCCTGGATCCCAAATGAACATCCACAAATGTGCAGCATCACATTTATCAACAGCTTTATCCAGGCCATCCTATTCCTCTCCCAAATGTTTCGTATATCCCAACCTAATGTCAAAGGATAAATCATCCACTATATGCTGGATTAGCAAGGTAGTTTTAGTACTGCCCATTGATCCTGTACTTTGATGGATGCTTGAGAAGGGAGGATTTCTCACAGGTGGTAATATCAAACATGCCAGTGAATGCCAAGACTTACCATAATATTTCCATTATTATTCCTGACCTACTTACTGATGATCCCAGGTTGGGGAGCAGCCCCATATCCTGCTGTTTTAAGATATCGTGGACACCTCTATAGATTTCTGTGGAGCTGACACTTTATTTTAGGCATAAGTCCTGGATGCTGTTTCAAGGGGTATATTTATTAAACCAGTGGGAGGTTCCCCTTTGAAATAAAACCACTACAGTGTTTAAGAATTTTTTAAGCTAGGTGGGAAGAAATTATAGGCCCTGCATTGTAGTTACTGAAAAGTGCCAGGTGATGCACCCATCTAAAAGAGGCTAGGGAGAACATTGCACTAATGATTTAGCTTTACAAGAACATCAAAAGTCCCATGTTAGGAATTATCTATATTAGATCTGAATGATTGTGTTTTCACTACAGGACTGTTCCTGCCTGAGACGGACACCTGTGAAATCTATAAGTCAGTGTAAAGATTCGACTTGCAGCATCTATCCACACTGGGTAATAAAACATTGTATATGTCCCTTTGTGTCTTTAAATGTTGTAAGATTTATGGAGTAAATATTCAGCCTACCTGTTTATATTATCATTAAACATTGTAAAGTGTATGGTGAAAATGTTAAAGCTAATAGTTGTTTGGTTTCTAAAAATACTCTGCTCTTTACTTCCAGGCAGGCGAGCTGCCTCAGTGCTGGATTCCACCTGTTCCGGGAGGGCATGACCTGCCAGTACGCTCCCATGAAGCCTCCAGCTATGAGCTCCAGGAGGAACTCGGTACTCTTATTCTCATGTTACTCTTACATAATGCAGTATCATACCTAGTCAGGGCAAAGTGACAGTATTCCCTGAAAGCCCTCAAAAAAGTATACTCACTAATTCACACTGCTTGTGGTGACTGTTGTTATAACAGACTAGGGATTCCGGGTAGGTAGGAGAAGGCATGTGACTTTTCCCTTGTGACAGTGTTCAGGCCTGAGCAGCCAATCATCAGACGTGTACATGGTGATGTGGGTGGGGTAATATTATCCACCTGGGTAAGCTTCAACAGCATTTACCAACTTAAGCTGCATACACACGTGCAATATTAGTCGTTGGAAAGGATCTTTCACGATCCTTTCCAATGACTAAGCACTGCACGATGCATGAACAAGCGTTGTACATAAAGCACCAGAACTATGCAAATTGGAGGGGGAGAGCAACGGAGCAGCACCCCGCTGCGCATTTTCTCCCTTCCCTTGCATTACGATCATTCTTTGTCCATCGTACGTGGATCTGCCAGGATGATCGTATGGACGACAGGCGTTGTACACACGCCCAATAATGGCTCTGAGACGATTATCGGGCGAGAACCATTGGATGTGCGTACGTAGCTTTAGCATTACCAAGGGTAAACACCTGCAGCAAGGAGGTAGCATGCAAGCATTGATTAATTGATTAGTATAACATGGAGGGGAAAAGGGTGAGCAATCAGTAGACGCTGTAATTTTGAGAGGATCTCCTTAATTCTTCATTTTCATAAAAGGTCCCCAAGTTTTTTTTTATCTTTCTTTACATTTTATTGGTTTCAGCTTAAGTGTTTTTTTAAATAACTGAAAGTTGTTTATTGACAGTTTTTGCAGTACAGCTTATAGATCTGCATGTTCTGTTTCCTGGTTAATGATTTCAGCAATTATTACTTGAGACAGCCCTTCCCAAATCATACAGTATAAAGCAGTTTAATAACTTGCAGCTTTGCTTTACATGTACCTAACGGCTAATCTGTGTAAACAGTACTTTACTTTTACCTATGGTCATGGCCAATGTTCTTAATAGTATGAAAGTTCTTTGTGTTTCAATGTTGTCCTTTGTAAGTTGCCTGCTAAACTTAAATGGTGAGGATAGGATCTGTTGTGATATTTATACCTAATGTGATCTATGTTTTTTTTGGCTGTTGTTGACCTTTAGTTTAGAACATATTATTTTGGATCCTACAGGAAAAGGGTTTAACAATTTAACTTCAATCTACCTCGCTCAACATACTCCTACGGGAACATCGGTCTCCGTGCGACTCACAGATTTGGATGACTGTTCTGATGAACACATCAAATTCTTACAGGTAAGGGAAGAATATTCCGTATGGGGAAGTGCATTAAAAAGAACCCCATACAACTATACCTACAGTGAATAGAACTACCTACAACTAACTGAATATGAAAATATATTTATATATATATATATATATATATGTAGGTTGTCTATAAAATTGTATTTGCCCTATCTAGCATTGCTTACTGTGTATGAGAATGGCTGTGGGCCTTTGAAAGCTAAGGGCCTATGTCAATGGGTGTTAACATTAGAACTTCTTCATTCTTCCCATCCAAGTCAATAGGAATGCGAAAGCATGCAAGAGATCAAGGTCAATGACACTTGTCAATGAAGTGTGAACATCTCAGAAAAATTCTAAATTCATCTCAAACACAAACCAAATGGACCTGAAAGTACAATGCATTTGTCCATTGTTTAAAGCCCAAAAAGTTTGAAAGAACAATTATTTGTTGTTGAAAAGGATCGTGAAAGGTTCTTCCAATGACAATTATTGCACGTGTGTACTTAGTCTTAAGTGCAAATAACTGCCAAACGACTGCTCGATGCATGAGCACTGTATATACAGCACCATTCTGCTTTATGGAGAGGGGAGAGGGAGAATAATGGAGCAGCACCCGCTGAGCTCTCTCCCTTTGGCATTCATTACAATCGTTCCTATCTGTCATCCGTGGATCCGCCAGGACGGTTGTTCACACGATGAGCGCTGTACTCATGCTAGATTCTCGTCCAATATCACCCTCGAGCCAATTATCAGGGGAGGATACTCTTACAGAATCATCTGACGTGTGTAGGTAGCCTAAATCATGTAACAAAGAGTCACCCTAAACAGCTCGGTTTTTCTGAATATATTTGAATTTTCTTAGCACGAAAATGCAGTGAACCATCCATGATAGATGGGGAGGCCTGTAATAAGACTTTGACAGGTCATGTGACCAGGCTCTCCTCACTCTAGCACTTTTTTATTGAATGTATTAGTTAAAATGAATGAGGCTTTATTTGCTTTACAGTTTAAACCATAAATGTTTAGTTTCTTGTGTAACCCCATTTGAGAGTCTATTTTAGGATAGCTTGTACAAGTGAAATGGTAGCTTTCTCTGTGTAAAATGTTTAGTAATAAATCGGGAATTCAGTTAAAAAAACACTTTTTGTAGAGAGTAATTGGGGGCACCTTGTGTGGTATGGTATTGTTACCATACCGCACAGGGTTGTTATTGGGGGCTGGGCTGACTGCAAATTCGCTGCCAATTTTACCTGCTACCACCAACATTAACCATTAAGTATTTCCTCCCCTTCATGACAGTCTCAGCCGTTCCTGGCTGACTGCGGATACGCTATATTTCTTTCCTCATTACCACTAATATTAACCTCTGTGATTTATCTACCCTCCATGACATCAGCATTATTTTGTAACCTATAGTTACTATACATCAATTAAAACATGGTAATTGACATTTCCTGCATTAGAATTTAAAACCATTCACCAGGATTTTTATTCCTATTTTTTTCCTTGCAAGACCCTCCCTTACACAGTCAGGACCTTGGTCTTCTCATTGACTTTAATTAAAACTATCCTAGTATCTCCAATCTGCACCAAATCTGGCTGATGTTCTTGTTGTACAACTCTACTAATCCCCAGAGGAAGCCAAATAGACGCAACGCTTCGGGAAGGAGACCCCTTTTGATCACTTCAAATAACCAGCAACCGAGTAATGTTAATCTTATCATATGTGCAACCTAAACTTGGTAACAAAAATACTGCTATGATGCATTGCATTCTTAAAACATGTGTCACATGATTTCTTTTGTGTATAAATAAACTTTATGATTTTATCAGTAGCTATAAAATTGCCAAAAGAGCCTCACTCTCTCTCTACTTTCTTCAACTGATTTTTGTAGGGCTTCTGTTATTGGCAGAGGGTGGACGCATAATGTAGCAGGTAAAAGTCCTGAGACAAGAATGGAAGAGGTGACAGGTCTTATTACACAATTACTAGGAGTTCTTTTTTACACACAGCCCTCCCATCATCGCCCTCCACTAGCTGAATAGGTTTCCTGAAATGCTTCCTAGATTTCTCAAATGATATAAAGATTACACAGTCTACTTTGTTTTAGATAATGTGCTTTACAGATATAAAATTTCTATTCCTTCAGAATGAAGTGGTTATGTCCTCATTTTTCCGGCATTCTAACATTTTCCTTTCATGGAAGATGTTTACTGTGGGGACCTGGCTCTGGGTTATCAGTCCCTTCATGTCATACGGTGAGTGATTATTTAATCCCTTTATTACATTGCATATCAATTCTCACTTTGTATAAGTTACAGTTATGAATGTGGTTTAAAGGTTCAGTATATGTAACATACAGTATCAAATAAAGAATTTGTTATGGTTCTTTTATGGTTTATAGATCTATATAGTTAAAGAGGAACTGAACTCTGGAAGTTGTGCCTAAAAGGGCAGGAATATGACACTGGACTAGTCACCAATGTTACCTGTGGTCTGTCTGTAGTTTATCTTTTCCCCATTTCTAACTTACCATGCCTTGTTCTGCACCGCATCTTTGTGTGGAGGTGACGGTCTCCTGACACTGCATATAAAGCTATGAGGCTGTAGACACAGGAGTGCCAAGGAACCCTCACATACCAGGAAAGGCACTGCTACTTTTCTACAGTATTCCAGACAAAAGTAACTATTTCTGGGTATTGCTTAGGTGTATTTACCATCTACTTAATCGAGCCATAATAAAGATTTCTTTTTGTTAATTTATATAAATACTTTTGTTTTAATAAAATGTATGGCTGGTATTCAAACATCCAATATCTTAAAGGACAAGTCAATTAGAATAATTGCACACTCTAGCTACTCCAAGCTTCATGTACAGGCCAAGGACTTTGTTTTTGCATGAACACATTGGGCCTGATTTATTAAAGCTCTCCAAGGCTGCAGAGGATACACTTTCATCAGCTGGGTGATCCAGAAAACCTGAAATGGATTTCCAAAAAGTAATTTGCTATTTGATGGCAAATGTATTCAATCCTGGACCAGATCCATTCCAGGTTTGCTGGATCACCCAGCTTTAGTTATGAAAGTGTATCCTCTCCAGCCTTGGAGCTTTATTAAATCAGGCCCAATAAATCACAGTATGGTGTTCATTATGTCAGCTACCACCATTTACTGGTTTTATTGTGTGCATTTAACTTGTGAGAAAAAACATTCCACCAAAACAGTTACTTTATAGAAATCTAGAAACATTTCAGAATATGCAACATTTTCTTAGAAAGTTAGGAAATTTAATCTAGAAAAGAACAGTGTCTGCATGCAGTTTGTTGGTACTAAATGGTTACATTGGATGCTAATCTTCATAGAGACTAAAAATATCTGGTATAGAAATTCATAAATATTATCTTCTTGGTTATTTTTTAGTTAGTGGGAGACACACTGTGTTGGATCCACTAAATTTGGATCATTAAAATACATGAAGCACAAGAAGGAAATCCTTTCTCCTTATGACTGCATGATGGGTCTAAATTTAAAACCTTAAGGCTCTTAGGCTAGGTACACAGATGCAATGGTTCTAGTCTGATGGGTCTGGCTCGGGTGATATCGGACAAGAATCTTGTGTGTGTACAGTGCGCGTTGTCCATCGTTCGAATGACCCTCCTGGTGGATCCACAGGCGATGGACGACGAACGATGATAATGGAAGTAAAGGGGAAGAGAGCACAGCGGAGTGCCGCCCTGCCGTTCTCCTTCCTCCCCTCTTCATAGAGCAGAACGGTGCTGTCTGTACAGCACTCATTCATGCATTGTGCAGTTTTTTTTTTGTTTTTTTTTTATTCTTTAACTTCTTTTCTGTGTAGGGTCTGCTAGCAGCCTCATGAAGACCTATTATCCTGAAGGAATGAGTGAAGCTTTAATAGGAAACATTCTGTATGGAACATTAAAAGGATTACACTATCTGCATCAAAATGGATATATCCACAGGTAGGTTGAATAAATGCCCTCTTTAAATTTTAAATACATTTGTATCAGGAGAGCTTGGTAAGAATGCACCAGGCATTTATTTCAGATATTAGATTTGATTAGACTGTTTTAAGACTAATCTGCAAGTAACCATCCCATTTTAAATGACTCCATATTTGAATTCAGTGGTGGTGTTGTCATCTACTTTAACGTCATCTTTAAATGAACTTGTATTTAGTTGGATTAGTTCTTTAGAGATCACACAAGTTGCTTTTTCTGTTTTTCTTTAACATAACTATTTAAACTATTTGTTTTATATTTTGTGTTGTAGAAGTGTGAAAGGCAGCCATATCCTCATTTCAGATGAAGGTCTTGTTTCTCTTTCTGGACTTGGTCACCTCTACAGCATGGTCCGAAGTGGTGAAAGAGTTAAGGTGGCATATGATTTTCCTAATTTTAGCACTGCAATGCTTCCTTGGTTAAGTCCTGAGCTACTGAGACAGGTTCGTTTTTTTTTCTCTTGGCACTAATCATAATTTTTTAACCTACTATGTGCTAAATATATTAGAAGATAACCTTTTTTTTACCTACCTACCTAATAATATATTTTTCTCTTATATGCCTGAATGGTTTCTTGGATAATGTAAGACAAGATGATTCATTTGCTAAATAGGTAGAACTTGTTCATGTTGGAGAGTGTTTTTTCACCTATTTTAGTAAATGAGTTTTTTTTTTTTTTTTTTTTCCAATCCTGTGCAATGAAATAAAAAAGAGAATTTGAGTTGCACATGATGGAATATTTTAAGTTAGCCCAGCATTAAGTTTGCAAGTTTGTGAGAATGCTGTGCTCTTCTACCCCTCTTCACTTTTCCATTAGTGAATAAGCCCTAAGAAGCAGAGTGAAGCTAGAAGAGGTTGAATAAATTTTGCTAAATATGCCAACAACATCAAAATATATAAAGAATTGTTATTATTTATGTCAAAGGAATATCCTACAGGTCCAAGGAAGTTTTTAGGCCAGTGGTCCCCAAACTTTTGCAGCTCGCGAACTACTAAATTTACGGACTCCGGACCGCGCATTCGCGGGGAGCCGTGTGTACTCAAAGGAGAAGAAACTTCCCCTAGAGTGATGTCATGATCTGCCCAGAGACCTGTCCAGAGACATAACCTGCCCACCGTCTTAAGCCTGCGATCCATAGGGAAGACATGGTTTGCGGCTCTGGGGGGTACACCAGCAAGAGCCGCGGCCCACCACTGGTCTCCATACTCCCGAGGCCCACTAGTGGGCTGCAGACCAGGGGTTGGGGACCCATGTTTTAGGCAATACATTTTTTTAGTACTCCATCAACAATTCTCAATAAAATACATTTTTATAATAACTTTATAAAAACACAGTATTGTATGGCAATCCAATACAAAAATACAATCCACATGTTCATATGTACTGAATGCGTTTCACAGACACCTTCTTCGGGAGTGAACAGGAAGATATTCATATTCTAAACAACATTAATTCATATGGTACATCTTGAAAATCATTGAAAATCATAGTGTAAGGAATCAGCTCAGAAGTCTGGCACTAACAAAATCCTTCCAATCTTCTTTCTTTGAATACAGATCAACAATTTGTTGTCTAGACAGCCTTCTTCTTTGCCTTGTATTAGCCTACATCCATAATGGTGACTGTCAAGGATTTTTTACATCCATAATCCTTTCAGTAAAAAGTATGGAATCTTTTTAAATTAAAACATAGAGCATACACAATATAGGTGCATCCATGTTTTAGTTTTTTTTTCTTAGTACTCATGCATGAGGCTCAAAAAAACCTTTAAAACCTGCCAGTTAAGTCCAGCTAATACAGCTTCCTGTGATGATGCCACTCACTCCAATTATGTTATTTTAGTCTGATCTGTACATAGACCTTCAGTGTCATTTGCATAGACTTCTCTATAGGAGAATGCAATAAGCTGAAAGCTAGTCAAATTCAAGTAACTACACTGCTTGCATTAAAAATACAAACATTTAAGGGTTATTTGCTGATTACCGATCTAGATTCCTTTGTTTTTATTAAAACTGCCTGTAGTTCAACCTAAAATTGAATTAGGTTTATGTTATATGTAAAGGAGGACACATTTCTTTAAAATTATAAGTGCCTTTACAACAAATGATAGCATTATCATATATCCAGTAACCTTCTGTTGGTAGTGACAACATTTTAGATATCTGATCACAATTATAATCCGGAATAAAGTAAGGAAGAAATGCTGATCAGTTTTACCTAGTCGAGGGGAGCCACATACCCTGATAGCAAAGAGTTAATAATAAAAAAGAAGATACAAGCCAGGGTATTTGTTTTTTGTGGCAGTGTATTCGTTATAATGTACAATAATATTCCTATATTTTAGGAATACAAAGTGAACAAGTATTTTAGAGTTAACACATCAATTTAACAATGAGGTCCACCCTGCTGTGTCAGAAGGCAAGAGGATGGTTTTTAACCTCTTATCTAGACAAGGTTATCACTACCGGTATTGCAAAATGGAAGAGTCAATTGTGTCCCAACGCGTTTCGCCTTTGCGGCTTCCTCAGGGGACCTGTTAGCCTGATGTAGAATTGCAGGCTGTACATAAAAAAAAAAAAACATTTTCTATATGAAAAAATACACAATGTGAAAAAGAATATTTCAGATGTAGATATAAAAACAACATACATATATTTGTTTCCAACGTCTTAAATAAGTGGTATTCACAGTAGGTGGTATTATGATGACTTATATGTAGTGAGGTTAGAAGAATATGTCACATAGTTAGAAATAGGCATATATTGTGTGTATGTAGGGTAATTTAATTTTATGACAATACTATAAAGTTATAATTTCATGTATGTACAAGCATTATTTATGTAGACTGTCCAACGAGATTCAATACAAGAATAAAAAGGGGGGGTATCTTCTTTTTATTATTCACAATTATAATCCATTGACAACAATCTCAAGGACAGATAGAAGGGTGGATCTCCCCAGGGGGACACAGACAGCAATACATTAACAGGTTTAAATTCTTCTCAAACTTATTGTAAGAGATACAGTTAAATCTGCTTCAAACCTACAGTCTAGAGATTGCGCATCCCTGCAGTTTATTATAACACAACATCACACATTATGCCTGTTTTACATTTGTAGTGAGGCAAACATTTTGTTCACAGACCTTTCAAGAGTATGCTGACATATTGTGAATAATATCTTCTTTTTATTAAATAGGACCTTTATGGGTACAATGTGAAGTCGGACATCTACAGTGTTGGAATCACTGCCTGTGAATTAGCTACTGGGCGTGTTCCATTTATGGACATGCACCGCACTCGGGTAACTATTACATTAATCATCTGCCTAAACCACATGTATGTTATTTGCCCATTAATTCAGTGACTGCCTATAAAGTTATTATTGGAACCAGTGGCAGTGATGGGACGAGTTCCTTTCCCACCCAAGGCAACATTGGTAACAGATTATATGGCCTGCTTTTTTCTGGCACTTTTCTGCTGAAAAGGTCAATGCTGCCATACCATCTTCCTATCCCTCAGTCTGGCCCTGACATGCAGCACGGTGGCTCAGAGGTTAGCACTGTCACTTTGCAGCGCTGGGTCCCAGGTTTGAATCTCGACCAGGACACTATCTGCATGGAGTTTGCAGGTTCCCCTCGTGTTTCCGTGGGATTCCTCCGGGTACTCCGGTTTCCTCCCACATCCCAAAAACATGCAGTTAGGTTATTTGGCTTCCCCCCAAAAAATTGACCTAAGACTGTATTCAAGACATATGACTATGGTAGGGACATTAGATCGTGAGAGGGACAGCTAGTGGCATGACTATGGACTTTGTACAGCGCTGCGTAATATGTCAGCGCTATATAAATACTGTGTAATAATAATATTATTAATACATTTGTCATGACTTTATCCCATATCAATGTGACTTATATTCTTTATGTTGTTTTAGTCTTCAGATGACGTACATGTGACAAATATATTGTATACCCTAATCTCCAGCACCGCACAAAGTTCCCTGCCACTTTAATATACGGAATATTAGCATTGCATTTATCTCCTGTTTCGTTTTTTTTTTTTTTTTAATACTTATGCATTTTGACGTTTAAATTGCATTGTTGTTTCATTTACATTTGACCTTAATAAAACATCTACATAGATATACATACAGTGGATATAAAAAGTGTACACAACCCTGTTAAAATGCCAGGCTTTGTGGTGACATGATGAGGCCAGTGTACAAGAGATGTCCCCATAATCTGCCAGGTTTGGAGCGCTTTTGAAAGGACATCAAGATGTGCCATGCTGATAGATAGAAGACTTAATGTTGTAATTAACCTCCCTGGCGGTAGTCCTGAGTGTGGTGGGACCGTGCGGCTGGGAGGCTGGACCAGGCGGGACATTTAAAATACAAAGTATTTTTAAATGTCCCGCTTTAACATTTAAAAAAACTTAGTATACCTCCAGGGAAGGTAAATCAAAAGGAGCTTTGACTATTATTTTAAGGCTGTGCACAGGTATATAACCAGCTTATCATACTTTTTTATTTATATTTTTTTTGTCTCCCTAGATTTTTGTTTTTCAATTGATGTGTATAGGTTATAGGTCACATTGGAGGTGGGAGAAGTTTCAAAATGATTTATTGTGGTCTCATTTTTTTTTTTCATTACAAAAAAATGGCGTTTTAACAAGAGAGTGTACACATTTTATATCCACTGTATCTTGTAAAGTAAACAGATACAGTAACATAAATCTCTACAATGAAAGTACTGAACAGGTTATTAACTTATTATTAAGCTTTTCACTGAAGTGAAAGTAGACAAGATCTAGGACTAGGGAGATTCTAAGCAACATTTTATCATTTATTACTAGGCTTAATAAACAAAACGAGGTCCTAGTAGGTATACAAGAACACAGTAGATTATAATTACTTTATAAAGCCGACTGGAATGCTTATGGTATAATAGCATTTTTTTTGAGCAACACAGCCTGTTGTTTTTTGAGTCTACAGCTCAAACTAACTGCACTAACCACTAACCTAGTTACCAGTTTAGTATTGCAGTATCCTTTGCTCTTGAGCATGCAGGGGTAAAAAAGATTTTCTAAGGATTGAACCTGCTGCATACTGAGTTATGTTGTTGAGGTAGGATGGTTGATGTAGGTCCTATCCCATAGTAGCACATCAAACCCATCAGGATTTTTAGCCTTTGGTTTCCCCTGTAAATTAAAAAGTTAGAAGGGCTGCAGCATCATAGAAAAACATTGGAGAATCCTTTTAAAGGCAATCATTTTTAAGCATATCTAAATCCAAAAAAATATTTTTTGCACTTACCAGTTTTTAGATGTTCTGGCTGCATTTTGTTTCAAGCTTTTCTTTATTTTCACCTGGTTATTCCGCCTCTAACATGCTTCAGCTCCCAGGATGACAATACTCCCTTGCTTTTTTTTTGTTTGGACAAAAGAACTTTGGAATCCCACCACTTCTTCTTTGTCTGAAGGGTCAGGCTTCTAAAGTGATCAGCACCCAAGATTTCTGGCAGGATGAAATATTTTTTAATGTATCAAATAGATATAACAGACCAAAAAGGACAAAAAAGAGAAGATTGTTTGTTTGGGTTTACATACACTTTAAACTTTATGAGGCATTTTGATTAAAACAACCAGTTTTTTGGGCATGTCCTAAAACCTAAAATATTCTACTGTTTTTATTGAAAGATGCTGCTACAAAAACTAAAAGGTCCACCTGAGAATCCTCTGTATGAAGGTACTTTTCCCGGTGAGCAGTCGCCTATGAAGATCTCTCGCTCTGGAGTGGATTCAGGAATAGGAGAAAGTGTAGTTGCTGCAAGCATGACTCAGACTATGACTAGCGACAGGCTGAGGACTCCGTCCCCAAGAACATTTTCAGCAGCCTTGCAGAACTTGGTGGAAATTTGCCTACAGCAGGATCCTGAGAAAAGGTATATTATCTTTTTATGTTACTTGCTATACTTATTACCAATACTTTATGATGCAAAATCTCCCAGTTTACATGACAGCTTGCCAATTGATTGGAATATGCTGTATGCTGTAAACTTTAAATTAGTTTAATTATGTTTATGTGTTTTCAGATTTGGAGGAGGCTGGAAAATTATTATAGGCTGTTTATAACTATGGTAGAGACATTTCAACTGTAAATCCTCTGATGCAGAGCCTTATAAGAATAGTAATGTGTTCCCAAAAATTGCAAGTTGCAAGGGTTGTTTTGGTTCCAGAATATATTTAGAGCAGGAAATGGATTTCTGTATTCCTATTTCGCTTTTTAAAAATGTTCATAATAGGTAGATAAAATAAAACCAAATCTTTTCCTTTTTTTGTATTATCTAGACCATCGGCTGCCATGTTGTTGTCTCATCCATTTTTCAAACAGGTAAGAATTCTGATATTTTTAAATATTTTTAAATCTTTTAGACCAAATGTACTTCTGGTGGGTAGAAAAGGTAATCTTCAAACCTTTTACTAAACTGTCCCTGGTTTCATGGCTTGCAATCTTCAGCTACCCTTAAACTGTCCAGTGAGAGTGCTACTGCTGGCCGTTGAAACAGTTTTTATGGCATGGCAGTTGACAAAATTTTCTTCTTGAGTCAGAGAAGTCGGCCCCAGAAAAAAATGAAATGAGATCGAATCTGTTCTGAATATCAGTGCTTGCAAACTGACGCTATCCTAAAATGCCTAAATAAACCACATAAACATGCTGTTGGTGTATCTTTAAATTATGTTGCCTTTCATTTGCGTTTCTCCTGGTAAAGTTAAACTTTATGCACTAGTGAAAATTGTATTCCAGTTTTTGCGCTCCTAAATCATTTTCACCAAACTTCACTAAACATTTTTTCATTGCGTGCAGCCTTTAAAAAAATCCACTATGACCTTAACTAAACAGTAACTTGACTTTGCCATATTTGCATCTATTTTTGTATAGTAACGTTTTCCTACCATTACTAGAAGGTGCGGTTTGCAGACACAAAAACTGCTTTCATTGAATTAAATGAACAAATCTCCCAGCAGCAAATCAGGACATATTCAGAAGCAGAAGAGGGAATTATCTACAGGAAGGATACCCCAGTATACTGGCTTTTGTTTCAGAAGCTGATGTGTACATTTTTTAGGGAAAGTGCTAGTATACTTTATATAGAGTTAGCATATGATACTTGATCTGA
This sequence comes from Pyxicephalus adspersus, assembly GCF_032062135.1. Taxonomy (NCBI): domain Eukaryota; kingdom Metazoa; phylum Chordata; class Amphibia; order Anura; family Pyxicephalidae; genus Pyxicephalus; species Pyxicephalus adspersus. The sequence continues at coordinate 63,442,188 of NC_092864.1, forward strand.
CATCAATTTCATGATAGCACTGTTGTCTGAAAAGGATGCTTTGAAATCTGGAGTATTATGTGAATGCCAGACCTTTACATTCCTTGTAGAAAATTTGTCATCACCTGGAAAACATTTTCAACTAAAATGATGTAAACCAGGGGTCGGCAAACTCCGGCCTTTAGGCCAGATATGGCCTAGCCAGTAGTTTGTTCCGGCCTAACGCCCCCTAGCCGATCCGCCGGCATTAGGAACTGCCGGAGCTCCGGTGCCACCCACTTTCAGTAGCTCCCCTATTTACCGCGGCCAGCATTAATACTTTCGCCACCGCGGTAAATAGGGAAAGCTCCCTGAAGGTAAATCCCTCTCCTTTGCAATGCATACGGAGGAGAGGGATGTCACTTCAGGGGGTGTTCCCTGGTGGTGGGCGGAGCCATTAGGGCGGGTTCGACCTAGTGTGCTCCCGCCCACACCATAAATGGCTTGTGGCCATAAAACTTTGCTGAACCCTGATGTAATGCTCTCAGTTGAAAAAGCCACCTGAAAAAGCCTATTGGTCAAACACGTCGGGTTCAGACATTTTTCTTCATGGAAATAGCTTAGTTTTCTATGTATAGATAACAGACATTATCCCCATGATAATTCAAATGGGAATGGACCAGCTATGTTTAATGTAATCTGCTGAGATGTGCTTTTTTTGGTTACTGTCTTTGTATCCTTTTGACATATAAAATATAGGCTACAATTACCAACAAACCCAGTTTTCTCTGCCTTCTTTATTATATTGATTCTTTAAACTTTGGGGTCAGCACTTATAAATGAAACTAGAATGAGTGTGGGATACTATTCTTCTTTCAAAAACTTACACTTTGGACCTAATAACACTGTGGAGATCGGGTCCATTGAATCACTGATTGAGTATAGTTATTATTTATGTTCCTTGCACTCATTTGATTTGGGGCCTCTTGATTAGTGTAGCTCCTTAGCAAAAAAAATATTAGTGTAGCTCCTTAGCAGAAAAATATATAAATAACTTAAATAGGAGTGTGTGTAAGTCCAGGACCTCCGGAATGTTCTTTAACTATCTATTGAAATTCTCATGCAGGTAAGAGAGCAGACACACGGCTCCATACTATCATTGCTGCCTTCTCTGCCACCACTACGGAAGCACAGCCCACCTAAGCCATTTCTGCAAAGCTGGAACAAATCCTACAGAAAAGCTACAGAGGAAAATAAAGAATGGACATTTCACTAACTATGGAATATCCTTTTTTCCCACATATCAAATTGTTAAGTTGCCAAAAGGCTTACATTTTTGTTGACCTTTCTTTTTATATGATCATTTAAAAAACATATAGTATGTATAGCCCAAGGAAATTGTTGACCTCCTTATAAACATATATTAACAGACATGAGATTGTTATTAAAACGGTGCTTAACAACAAAAGTCCAGGTTAAAAATCAGCAGTCACTTCTACTGAATTGTGTTCAACATGTGTGTTGGTCAACAAACAGTACATTATTATTGTTCTGTATTTATATAGCGCCAACATATTACGCAGCGCTTTACAGGCCATAGTCATGTCACTAGCTGTCCCTCAAAGGGGCTCAAAATCTAATGTCCCTACCATAGTCAAATGTTTTTGATACAGTCTAAGGTCAATTTCATGGGGAAGCCAATTCACCTGACTGCATGTTTTTGGAATGTGGGAGGAAACCCACACAAACGGGGAGAACATGCAAACTCCATGCAGATAGTGTCCTGGCTGGGATTCAAACCTGGGACCCAGCACTGCAAAGGCCAGCGTGCTAACCACTGAGCCACCATGTTGCTACATTGTTTGTAAAGGCCTGGCCTTTGCCTATATGTTCAATGACAAATTATCTTTCTCTAATATTCGATTTAAATAGCAAAGGCATTTTTCTGGTATACCTCCCATGCGATTTTAATTGTTGCAGTCTCTTTCTTATTGTAGATCCATGCATTGACAGCAAGTGATGGTGAAATTCTGAGGTTCTAGTACTGATAGTCTGCATCATTAATAGTCAGTTTTTGGGCTGTATATGCAAAGCTAAACAGTGGACAAATTTGTTTTTTGAAATCTACACCTTTTGTAGTTTTTTTCTTTCAATGGATTGATTAAGTTAAAATAATTTGTCTTTTTAAAATCTTTTACTAAACTCATCATAATGAAACCTTTTTTAGCTGATTTGATCTAGGCTTGGAGACACCACAATGTCAATAGCACAACGAACCCCAGATTCTAGGTAACGGCATTTTAGCCGGGTCATTTTCTTTCTGAATACTCCCTATGGAACTTCTTTTTTTTGACATTGAATTTTAAAACCGTGTTTTAATTTTATAGATTTAGAGTGGTGGTAAATGAAAGGGTGTACTTATTATTTGCACATGACAAATCTGCACTTTACTTAATTTCAGTTGACGATCAGTGCACCATGTCTGTTTTATGTGTAATTTGTTTAGGAAGGTCACCTTTATCCGCTGCCATTATTTTATTGAAGTACATTAACATTTAATATTTGACTGTTGATTCTTGTTAAAAAAATGAACAATTTCCATTGGGCATACTTACTTTTTCACTATGTATGTGTGTTTTCTGTTATTCTCCAAATGAGCATAATGTGAATATGCAAACATTGCACTTGTAAACGGCAAACAGAGGGCAGTTTATGCTCTAAATATTACTATTTCTCATTAATGTTTTTTTTTCTATCATAACGGTTAAAGGTAAATGTGTGAAATGTGTTTTTGTTGGTTGCTTTTTCTAAATGAATTGAGGTATGCTGGCTGGAAGTATTATTTTCTAATGTATGAGCATTTAGCTATTTTTGTATTGCAGAGGATGACTTTTATAGCACTGTATATTGCTAAACTATATGGAAAGGCCGATGTTTAATGTCAGGTGTTTTTAGTGAACTGTACATAGTGAATCTCCCCACAAACTGGAATAATGATCGGGGAGCAGCAGTTGTTGCTGTGAGATTTATTTGATGGGTAAGTGATCATAAATTGACTCACATGGTTTTGGTTTATTTTAGCATTGCTAAAATGATAGGACCGATGCAAAGTTGTCCTTGAGAAGAAATGTGGCACAACATATGTAACTGTATCAGTTGATTGTACATGGTTGTGTCCTTTACAGACACAACAAGACCAGATTTTGTCTAGGGAACAAAAGAGTGGCCTATAGACATACAATTGCTCCTTTACACCAACTGTTTTTGGCAAAATCATCTAATGTCTTCAGAAAAAACTAAAGCCTAAACTTTTATTTCTTTCATTATAGATGGAGTAGTAAAGGAAGCTGCTGTCAGGCTTTTTTGGCAGCTGCAGGTCTTGCAGATTGTTCTCTAGGTTTCTGTGCTGTTGGCATTTATTTTTAGTGTGAGTGAAATCCAGTTTTAGACAGTTTGTACAGGAACAAATATCTCTATTGGGAGATTTACTCTTTCTGTTCTGGTTGTGACATCTATTGACATCAGCTATACCTTAAGGAGCTTTTGTTTGCCTGTATGTCAGCAATAGAACAAATATAGTTTCCCATTTGTAGGGATATCTCTTGCTTATCTAATCCTTCTGAACCATGTAAACAATGTGGATTTTAACATAGTAATGTTAGCTTCTGCTGAACATTACATGAACCAGCAAATAGTCTCAAGTACTTGTTGAAACTATTCCTAGGGAGCACAGATTTAGGTGATTCATGAGCTATTTACCTACTCCACACAAACACACCATACACCACAGATCATCCACTTCAAAAACAACCATTTGGCTATTAGTAATTTCTTTACTTGCTGTTATCTGTATGTACACTGTGCTTGCTATGCTGACTGTAAGCTGTCTTTCATCTTTGCTTTGTATCCCCCTGACTGTAAGGTGGCAGTTTCACTAACATTAAAAATGTATCTAAACTAAAAAAAAAACAGAAAATGATATGTCTCCCAGAAGGTTGCATTCAATACAACTTTCTGGGAACTTTGCATGCTTCGCCCTTTTTTCAGCCATGTCCACTTCACTTTGTGTTGCAACTGCAGTTTATTTGTCCATGTACTTCCTAAATACATGCTGCAAGCTTAGTTGGCACTGATAGCCTCTACAGGAAATGGATAGGCTTTGCCAGCTTAGTAAAGCTTGTTGATGCAGCCATAAATATCAGATATTGTAATTCTTTTCACCCTCGGGCATTGTGTGACCATTTATTTTTAGAGAATGAAGAGTGTTATGGGAAGTGCACTGCAGACAACACTGTTGAACAGTC
>NC_092864.1:63447078-63478956 GCF_032062135.1 Pyxicephalus adspersus
TAGGAGAGCATGTGCAAACTGAAAATGATTTTTAGTTTCACATACTTGAGATAATATGCAGTGAACAAAAGTGTGCTAAAATCTTGAGAGCTGTAACATCTTTTGTTGTAGTAACCATGTAATATATATATATATATATATATATATATATAAATCATATAAAAGAAACATTTACTGAGAAAGAAAATACATGGGGGGGCTATTTCAAATGTTCAGCCTGCCATTTTCTTCATTAGTTTCTGTGTGCCTACAGCAAACAAACATGGCAGCTTGCCTGCTAGCATTGGTTGTAGAAAAGACCAGCAGTACTTGCATACATATGTCATAGGACAGACGTGATTTAAGGACTATTTCTATCAACCTAAACAAAACTATACAATACAATTCTGTTAAGGACAAGAAAAGTAAAAAAAAAAAAAATTCAGACTCAAATTTGTTTTCTATAGAAATTTTAAGAACTTCATTAAAGTCACATAGAAAATATGCAGTACATGCCATGGTTCTCATAAAAATTAGTTGTGTCAGAGTTGGCATCCGTGAGTTATTTATCTCTAAATGACAGGACAGAGAAATGGCACAGTATTAATTCAGATATTTCGCAGGACAAAGTGAATGTGAAGTCCGAATCCAAAGGAAAAAATTGTTTTTGTGAATTCAAGATGAACCACTAATGTTTTGTGCCTTAATTTGCATGTAAGCTTAAAATTACCAAAGTGTCATTTAAATGCTTTGAAAGTATACTTTTAATGTGATTTTTTTATTTGTTGTTTGTGTTTATATTTTATTATATTCTATTGTATCATTATAAAAAAAAAAAACGGTGGTAATTTCAATGCATGTGAGCTTCATTTATGGAAAATGTTATTGGCTTGTTAAATGAAACTTGTGAGAAAAACATGGTGGCTGCGATCTCTCAATTCTTTTGAAAATGCTTTAATGTTTTGAATCAGGGGCGGACATAGGGAGGTGCAGCATGTGCAGCTGCACAGGGGCCCAAGGACCTCCTCAGCCAATGGAAACCACAGCCAGGTCCGGTATTCTAACATATTGAGTTGTGAATTCTAACAAATTGTGTTATGTGTAGCATAGCTGTATCTGTAAAGGCTTCTTGGCAGAATATGACACCTACCAACTCAGTGTTTTAAACCTTGATGTCTTCTAAACCGTGGGTGCTAGCAACCTGAAATTTTTGGAATACCCAAGGTACCTTTTAGCTTTTAGTGCCAAAGTTTCCCAAAGTGCCCAAAGATCATCCCTACATCATCATTATTAAAAGATTGAAAAAAAAAATGTATCTATCAAAATGTGTCACATATAACTGTCCACTTCCATTCTGTGAACCCTTATTTATCCGAAACCGAGAGGTGCAAGAAAACTAAAATGTAGGTGCAAGTGGGGGACACTTCTGTCTTTGACCCCTAAAAGTGCATTGCTATTGTAGTAGTATTCTACATTTTTTGCATTTTTCTGAAAGTAATTGTTGCAGAGATAATGGAGTTAAAACACTGTTAGCAGCCCCCTGACATCTGACAGGATGCACTGTATGGTACTTAGTATTTTCTGCTTTTTGGTTCAGAAATAGTTACCAGGTAGCAATATTTGACAGGTCAGCACTGTATGATAGCTTTTGTATCTCCTAATGGTATTAGGGTCAGAATGGGTGGTTGTTTATGTTCTGATGGGTTGTAACTACAAATTCTATAATGTAGTGTCTTTACAACTTACGCTTTTTGGAGATAATGCATAACTAAAACAAAAAAAAAGACTTCTAACTTTTCTGTGAATTTCTGGATCTGTTTGTTATAGGTTTTTGAATTAAAAAGCATTTAACCCAGAAGATCAGTGTAACAACCAGGCAGTTATTAGTAGTGTGTACCATTCAACTGGACTTCTTGTAATGTTAGGTGTTTTGCAGCTTTCCAACCTACTTCATTAGTTGGAAAACTGTGAGATGTACTCAATAATACAAGAACAAGTCCAGCTGAATGTGAGAAATTACTACTACATATATGACATGGATACATGGGAACCTTCATGGACAACCAGACACTAAACTTTTTCATTGTGACATGTTAACACAGTAAACCCTCCCCTTTCACTTCCTAATGAAAAGTATAAAAACAAGATAGAAGAATCATTCTACATGTCTCAGGGCTAATCAGGCAAATGGGTAAAATGATAAAGACTAGTAGAACAAACACCATGAAGAATGTTTTCTGGCTGTCTTCTGCCCTAGGCATGAACAGCTTTCCCTTTTACTTGACAGTTGGAGAAGATCCAATCCATTTCGTAACATGTATATGGTAAATCGGTCTCTAAGTACTCCTTGCAGCAGAACACCACTATGATGTAAAGATGAACAGAATTCCAGTCAGTATTTTCTTACTGATTTTGTTCCATTGGGGAGATTTCCCCTAAATTCTGCATTAGCGATAGAATAGGAGGTGGGAGGAAATATTTCAAAAGTTAAGGAAAATCCTAATTTTCCTAAGATTCCTCTCACCTCTTGTTTCTCTGACAACTCTAAAACTACTAAATCTCCCAATGATAGCAGTCAACAGGACAGGAAATGAGAGGAATTCTACAATATGGAAAATTAGACAACAAACATAAAATCTGCTTATTTTACAACTCTTCCTTGTTCTTCCCAAAACAAAAAAGAGTTTTGTCTTTAGATTGACTTATATGCAAGTAAGGACAACTGTAGATTTGGTATCCTGAAAATAATGTAAATACTTTATTGCATATGAAGTATTTAAGGAAATCATTATCAATTCTCAAAAATAAATTATTTTGCAATTGTATAAAAAAAATACCAAGCAATGTATAAAATCTGTATAAAATCGGTGTACAAAGACATATATAAAATATGAAAGGCATCTGTGTAGTGTAGAGCTATTGTTCATGCTTGAATTTTTAACCCTTTCTCCATGTCTGGGTAATCTTCCTCTTCTGGTACAAATATAGATTCTAGGAAATAAAACAAGTTGTAAATGTTATAAATCAAAGACAATGTTAATTTTAGATGGCTGTCTGCTTTTCTATGATTCTGGACAAGGCCTTACAACACAACTCTTCCTAATCAAATAAGCATGTAGTGTAAAAGGAAGAGACGCCTAAATAACAAAGAAAAATACTCATGGCCCATGCTTTCATTTATATATGAAGGTTTTGGTATACAAGTGCTTGATTCACATCCATGCCTTTGACGCTATATACCTCTGTTAGGCTCTCTCCCCTTCACTTGTATTACGATCATTCGACGTTCGTGGATCCACCAGCGCTGTACACAAGTCAGATTCTCATCCAAGTCAGATTATATCAGCCTTGAAATAATCGGACGAGAATCATCTGACGTGTGTACGTAGCCTAAGAAGTCAAACTGTGCAGGCAAAGACAAAAGTAAATGTTGTGGTCCTTGTAGTAAGATATGGGTAAATAATGATTGGGGGGCTTAACTTTTACATATGTGCAACCTTCTTCTTTTTTTTGGTTTTGGATAAAGAAATTAAGGGGTTAAAAACCTTGTCAAGTTTTTATTCCCTACTCTGCTATTAACCCCCATTACATGTTACTAATCCCCTATCATTAAATACTGTATTTGCATGCAGACCATTCTAGGTTAAGGCCCACATGTGATGCTAAGCTTTTATGTTTGAAAGAACTAAAATGTAATTAAGGAAAGGATGGGCCAGTGACAGTACAGCTGGTGAATGTCCTTGTACCAGAATCAAATGTGGGCTCTATATGACTAATGTACACTGTAGGAGTCTCATAGTAAGCAGTCAAATCAGAAGAAAGCAATTTCAGTATAGGAGCCTGTACAACTATGCAAGACTGAATAGAAGTTCAGCTTTACACATACCCAGCATTGTGGCATGTATCAAGACAGTTCTACTGGGAAATTATTTTAAGTGTATTATTATGGAAATGTCTGATCAGGCTTATAATTCAAACTTTATTTAGAAGCTTGTGAAATGCCTTCCATATCATCAATGTTCCCCTGCACCATGAACTGAATAAATTATTATGATGACTGTGGAGTTTTATTGTAAAAAGGTAATTCACTGTCCATAAAGGACTAAAATATGTTACCTTCGCTGTGATCCAGGTCTGGCCGGCAGGACAGAAATAACCAGGCAAGTCCTACTAGCAGAGTTACAACCAGATTTATTACAATCCATGGCTGGAGAATCTGTAATTCTGTGGCTTCTTGCCTGAGATTAAAAAAGAAAAATGTACAACTCAACCACATGTTATAGGTAAAGTACAAATTTAGGAAGAGGCAGGCCAACAAGCCAGCGATTTCAGTCACAGTACAATGCCTGGAGCTATAATGTTAGTAAAAATGACCTCATGCAATCCTTATGAAATGCATTACTGAGTGGCAATCCTGAAATATAAAACATTTGCTAATAACCAGTTTCTGTGTAAAAGAAAAACATTAATAGGTGCTCTATAAGGACAATATTTCCATTTAATGTGTGAAGAGGAGAAATCATTCATCTTTGAAATGTATGTGAATTATTCAGAATGAATATACACATTTTAAATGTTTTCTACACATACATTTTCAGTTACACTTTAGAAGTTATTGTATTATGTAAGGATAAACAAATCAACAGATCAACCAAAAGACTAAATGCTTATTCAGTGTGATTTTTTCCAGTGGTTCTGCTGTGGTTTAAGACTATCACCAAAGACTCAACCACACCAAAGCCCTGTTATGACTTACATGAATAGGAGTGATGGATTTCCTTGGTGTGCTTTATTGAGACGCTTTTCATATTACTTCCTGATGCTAAGCGATTCCTAATAGGCACTAGGGTGCAATTACTGCTTGGCTCAACACCACCAGTCTTAACAACCCCTCCCTCAAGAGATAATAGGTAGTAAGTGAGCATTTACATTTTGGGTTGATGGGTTAAAAGCAGGAAAAATTGAAAGCTTAAGGATCTGAGTGACTTAAGGGACAAATTCTAATGACCAGGCAAAACATCTTGAGTGGTGTTGCTGGTAGGCAGTGGTTAGTAGCCGCAGACCCGTTAGAGCGCCGATGCTCACCCCTGTCCACCGGTGAAAACACCTTGTTGCCAGATACCACAGGACACTTACAGGTCTTCTGAAGTCCATGCCTCCTTGATGGATAGCAGCTGTTTTATTGGTAAAAGGGACGGACCTTCACAATTTTTTTTTTTTTTTTTTAAAGTGTATAGAGGCACCAGATTCAAGCTTTAAGGGGATTTAAGATCCAGATATAATCTGTCCATACTCGGAATTATGATCATGATTAAAATTTAGTAACAATATCTTGCTGAGGAACCAAATAATAAAACTTTAAAAAAACAAAACAGAATCTTACCACAAGCTGCCATTCTGTGTTGGAGGTGTGTAGAAGTTTATCCGATCACTTGTCATTTGCTGACTAAGAGTAAAAAACAGAGCCACAAAGTACACTGAAAAAAAAGAACGACATAAATAAGGATTCATAAAGAGAATCACGAAGATTCTAATTTAACAGTAAAGTAAGCTAATGCAACTGCAAAATTACTGAAAAAAGTACAATTGCATATTTTCAAAATCTTTTAAGTCTCTGTTTGACAGCTATTGTTGAGTTATGCATTGTATAATAACGATCATCCACCACCCAGTTCAACAACCTTGCTGATTTTCTTGCTGAAGAAAGATTATGGAATACACAGAAGAAAAGAAATCCCATTTATTGGGGAGGCATACAGATATGCAATTGTTTTATTTTGGATTAGTGGATGAGAAATTGGAATATTTATGGGATAGAAAAGGAGGGGGCAGTTGGACTCAATTTAGTTATCAATCATGTTATCTTTTTAGAATTGTATTAGGAATATTATTAACCCCCCTGGTATCCCCAAGTGTGACTCGGGGTGGATTTTACATGCTAAAAGCAGTAATCCTGAGTCAAACTAGAGGTTGCTAAAAACATTAAAAAAACTCACCTTGTTCTTGGCATCCCCCGGCATCCTGCTGGTCCCCGGGACATGTCTTCTTTCTTCGATCTTCACCCGGCGAATGCAGAGACGTTCTCTGGGGTTTCACGGTGACGTCGGTGCGGGCGGGAAGGCGCGGCGGGAAATTCAAATAATTTTGTATTGGTTTCAATTCAAAATAGCTGTATTGAGTCCAATACAAAGAAATCTCAATATTATATCTATATTACACATGCTACTGTCATATTACAGGTTTCTGTATTATTTTTTTCATCTGTTTTTTCAACAGATTTTTGTGTATTTTTATTTAAAGTGTATTATTAAATATTGGACATATTTCAGTGAGTTATGCCTAAGAATTATAGGCCTTCAATGTAAAATACATTTCCATGCAAAAAAAATGTAACGCTTTTTGCATAAAAATACGGACAGAATTAGAACACTAGGGGGGTTAAGGTCCCTGCCTAATAGAAAGTCAGGAAGCACTGTTAATGGTAGTCAATGTGAGGATGGCCTCAACAGAGAATCGCAGGGTTCAAGCAGTGAAAACGCCACATACAACCACTACTGATACATAATAATGCCACATTCTAAATTATTCTAAGAGAGCACATTGTTAATTAGGAGTCTGGGAGGAAACGGTTCACAGTAATCAGTCTGATTGCAGCTGGTTGTTGCTATAGCTAATAAACAAGGTAAACAATACACAATGTTCTTATCTCTAATAATAACAAAAATATGAAATATTCACTAGACAAGAGTCTATTTATAAATTTTTTCACTAAAGACTGACCACACTTTTACCCAAAAGTTACACATTTTTACATTAAATTCAATCAGAATGTAAAAATCGGTAATTATGAGGTAATTCATACATTTTGGAATTGAATCAAAAGTGAACAATTAGTAAAATGTTGGTAAAACGTTCATTATTAGAAACCCTTAAAAGAATTGAAGAAAAATCTATAGAAATGTACTTACAGAATGATGCCACAGCTGAAGGATCCAATGCAACAAGACCACGGAATGCATTTGATATGCTGGCCAGATCAATCCTGGTAACAAATGTTAACAAATAATTAAACAAAAATTTGCATATCTATCAATATATATGCACATTTATTTCAGAGGCTGTGTGCGCTAATGAAACGACTAGGTTGGTCAAAACAAACCTGGGTTTATCATTTTCTATCAATATTCACATAAATACAGCAAAAATAACAGTTATAAATTACCTGTCAAATGCCGAGACTGTGCTGAGAGCCAACAAAAAATACAGGAAGCTCTGAGATGGATATGCCAAGTCTTTATAGATTTCCAGAAGCTTAGGAAGAGTAGTTAGCTGGCTACCAGCAAGTACATAAATGACCACAATGTTCCATACGGTGTAACCAGCAAGGAAACCGCTGCAGAAAAGTCCAATCATCCTGCAATAATTAAAGGCAATAGTTTCAATGTTTGTCAAAAAATTTTCAAATTACATATTTTTACATTCAAAGAAGCAAAAGAAGTCCGGTTGAGACTATTTGTGTTGAAAACAAGCACACAGCATAAAGAATAATGCTACAAACCTCTAATACCATATAACTATGCCTATTAGGTTGACCACACATACTACAATCAGAGTGAAGTCCTCTAAAACTATTTATTGTGGGGGCCTAACTAAGCAGGCAGGTCATTTTGCTACACATCTGTTGACAGATAATAAGGAGACCATACAGTTAGATTGGCATGGATATGGTTAGCCTTACTAACATCACCATTGTGGAAAACATCACCAGTGCTGAGGAATCACTAGCCGTGATTGTTCAACATTCTGGGCCAGGGAGGGAACAATTGAATAAAGGTTAGTGAAATGATCGACCCTAAACCCTGTGCATATTGCAGGAAGGAAATTGCAGGAGCAATACATTTGGTAAGAATTGAACTTCATTCCTTACCCCTAGAAAAATAAATGAGTTATTAACCCTTGCAGTACCAGGGGAGTAGTCCACTGCCTGGGGTTCAGTACCAATACAGATTTGTATTTTTCTACTTTTCAATATGTCATAGCTAAATGAGCCTTGACCAGCAAAACATTATTAGTTCCAATAATACAATGAATGATATTGATGGACTGCTCTGTGTAAGCTGCTCAGTTAATAGGAATGATGTAATTAAGAGGAAGCACAAACACAGAAAGGATCATGTACTACTAATCTGCAGATTACCACTGCCAGAAAAGTAATAAACTCTAATGGTTTAAAATGTAATATTTTAATTTGACTGAAGTTAATGTTTAAAGTATTATGGCTGACTTTACCTGAAAGCACGATGTACAGTAAGAGAAACGTCCATGCTGGTCCATGTTGGCTTAACATCCAAAAAATCGTCAGTCTGTTCTGTGGTTTTGACAATACCAGTTCGGTCAGCAGCTTGAAATTTTCCTGTAGCAAAAAACCATTACCAGGTCACTGAGAATCCATTGCATTTTGATGCTAGAAAAGGAATTTAGTGTGTGACCATTACGCAAACCAAAAGACTGCCCTTATAAAGGAAACACATCGCTAGCTATTCACTTACAACACTTACATTTGGTATTTCTATTGTGCTGTTTGTCTTGTTGTTATTTACACAATTTAATTTTAAATGTGTATGGTGTGTTTCAAATTTACTTTATACAACTTGATACTTGATATTTTGCTCTGCTGCATGTATTTTTTCTGTAGGTGCAGCGTCCCAAATAGTGAAAACTTGCATTAAAATTTACAAATGATTTTTTTATTTAAACATCACATTAGGAAACCATTGTCATGGTATGGAGGCAGGTGTATGAGAGGTAACTACTAAGCAAAGCTGGTATCAGGTCTCATAATAAATTGATATACAAGGTCATAGTGATGTGTACAGTGACTAAAGTTCTTGGATTTACATTACAAATGTAAATAGTGACACCACTATTTGTACATAGATTCTTATGAATTCATCTCACATTTAACATTCTCATTGTGGGATCATTTCTTTCCATCATCGGGCAGAAATGTCATTCTAACTTGCAATATCCTTAGAAAATATAGTGGGATCGTACATTCTATATATTGCCATTGGACCTGTCCAATGACTAATAATTTAGCTATTGTTCTGGCCTGTACTTACTATTTTTTTCCACAAAGAGTTTGCCCACGGGATGGCTTGTGAGAGAGGGTACAATGAATGCAGGATGGTGTTCAGGAATTTTCATTTGTCCATCAGAAATGATATCTTCATCCTCTACCCCCATATCACTGGGGAATCCTTGTTCTGCAGGTCGTGTTTTTCTAATACAGAAAAAAATGGAGAAAATATTTTTTTGCAACTTTGTATTCTAAGGCCAATAGCTTGTGTCAGACAAAGCGTTACATTTAGATTCCTTCTCTTTGAACTTATTTGAACACTGTAAGTACAAAAGTGCAAAAATCAAGCATACACCTTTCAACCACTGTACATAGCTACAGGACACTGATCTACATGAGCTATTCAGAAAAAGCATTTCCCTTGTTAAAAAGCAGTATTTGTAACTTTAACATCCTACACCACTTATAGGCTATTTTTAAAAAGCAGGTTCCTGTCCATAATAGGACAAAGACGTTACTCCATGAACTATCCACTCACTTTGCTCTCCTGCGAGGTTTACGAACAACCCCTTCCTCAGAGGGCGGGTAATCAGTGCCGTTGCCATTTTGTACTATTGATGAACTAATATTAGCTTGATTGGTAAATGAAGTTTCAGCATCTGAAAAAACAATATTTTTTCATTATTTAGATAGAAATAAAAAAAATTAGACCTGATTTTATTCTGTTATTCTATACAGGTAAACCTGTGCAAAGAATGATCACTACATGACTACAGGGAAGGGTCAGAAGCAGCTGGGCAATTTACATTTAATGTAAAAATCTTTTTTGGATTTAAGTCCTCACAACTAATATTTCACAAAATGTACATTACATTTGCTCACACTCCAGTGGCAAGATCTAGAAGTAAGATCCCTCCTTTTATTATAGACTAGTCTCATTCCCTAAATTCTTCATAGGCATATAAAAAGAACAACACACTGGCCCTGATTTATTAAAGCTCTCCAAGGCTGGAGAGAATACCTTTTCGTTACTGAAGCTGGGTGATCCAGCAAACCTGGAATGGATTTCTTTAAAGTAATTTGCTATTTGCTCCTGGACCAGATCCAGTCCAGGTTTACTGGATCACCCAGCTTCACTGATGAAAGTGTATCCTCTCCAGCTTTGGAGAGCTTTAAAAAATCAGGTCCATTATGTGAGTTTGACTTTAGCATTTACAGCAACTGTTGTTAAAATAAAAGTGATCAAAACTATACCTGCTCTCCTGCAAAGCCATTTAACACTCACTTTACCCATGCCACTGATCACTATTGTATTGAAGGGATACCACTTAAAAACTTTTCTGAATTGCACAATTTTGTGTTGCTTATCTTGTCTTCTGATGTGCTGTGTTTTTTCTACAGGCCCTGTAATACTAATATGCCCTGTAGTGACCTAGGGCTTGGTGGATAAAATCAAAAAGTAAGACAGTGGACCAGTAGTCTGACTCGCCCAGGGGTGTCAAAAAAAGCAAGTTTTCTGTAAACTTATATTTATTCCGAACATCAGATTAGCATGCAATGCTGAACCTCCCCTCCCAATCCGAATGTTGCTGATCCATGAATGACATAAGGCTAATATCAAGACAAATTACTAGTACTTAAAAGTAAATAAATTTAACAATTGTTATTATAACAATTGTAACAATTACATAACTATTAACTGGAATTTTGAAATAGGACTTAAGTTCAGCTATATCTTTAAATGTTTTCATAATCCAAGTAGAAATCATAAAACTGTGGGCCATACAACATACCTATCAGTTTCTTCTTTTTCTTCTTCCGCCTTTCAGGTGTAAGCGGTTCTCTACTTTCAGAAGGCCTTAGATCTGTGTCTTGTACAGCATCTTCTACAAAGAAAGGAAAACTGTAGAGTTATGTTTCTTTCATGCAAAGCTGGTAAGGGATACCTGGCAGTGGTTGTCATCAATGTTTCCAAGCACATTGTGAAGGCATTGGGAAACAACTTCTAAACTATACAGATATTCACATGTAAAGAATAATTTATACCTACAAAATGATGTATAGACATATTCATGATAAAAAGCTCAGGGTCCGCTCCTGCTCCTGTGTCACTGTCTGTATCTGTCATTTAAAACCCCTAATAAATGTATATTGCTGTGTAATATGTTGGTGTAATATAAATCCTGTTTATTAATATTAATAATATTACAATTTTTAATAATATACAGCAGTTATGCTGTATACCTTAAAATGAGTTGGAAATACACCCAATCACTAAATACTGTGGTTGCACAGCTAGGATGGTTGTAGTGCGATTCCATGCCACGTAGCATTAAAGTAAAGCTGAAATCAAAATTTGACTTTAGGCATGATGGTCCCTCCAAAGCTAATATTAAAAAAGGTGCTCCAACCCTTTCTCCTGGGTTTCTGGAGTCACAGTAGTAACCACTACATTTCCCAAACAACAGATCAGCTTTATGTCAGACACAGGCTTTAGTTGGCTCTCCCTGATAGTCAGCTATTTAAGATCTCCTTTTCCCACTGATTAAGTCATATGCAGAGCTAACAAAAGACCCAAATCCAGAACAGAGGTAGGTATGTACCAACTATTGACTTTAGATCTACGTTTGAGAGGTGTATTTGCTGTGTATTAAAAACAATTGTCCTTGCATGTAATTATGAGCACTATTATTTCCACTTTTACATATTAGGACCAGATGGAATATATTCATTTATTACAGCTCTACAGAAACTAAAAAAGTGTCAGTGCAATTGTAATACAATATTACTTATAATCAGACCTTTTTTTGGATTTACTGACCCACTTTTCATACCTTTACAGCTGTGAAATTGTCTTGTTTTTTTAAATAGCCCCTTATGACATAAAGGTCAATGGGTGGGTGAGTTATTTGATTCTTATCCTGACGAGCTGTGTTCATTTCTCACTTCTGCAATTTAATTGCTATTTATATTACAGGAATTAATAAATACAATCTTACCCTGTGCACTGCTTGTCTTTGACTTTTTCTTCTTTGGGCGTCCAATAGGAATTTCTTCTTCAAGAGATACAGTAAATAAAATTAGGAGAACTTAAATACTTACATAAATAAAAATATTAATATTATTATAGGTACTCATTGGGCCTGATTTATTAAAGCTCTCCAAGGCTGGAGAGAATACACTTTTGTCAGTGAAGCTGGGTGATCCAGCAAACCTGGAATAGATTTTTTAAGTCTTTTGTTATTTGTTAGCAAATCTTTTCAATCTTTGACCAGATCCATTCCAGGTTTGCTGGATCACCCAGCTTCACTGTTGAAAGTGTATGCTCCCCAGCCTTGGAGAGCTTTAATAAATCAGGGCCATTGCGCTCTGTGTCTGAGCTGCCCAGGCCAACTCTGCCGTTATGCTGGATGGATCTGGGCAGTAATAGCATTGGGTAATCTAGCCATCAAACTCTGAGGGTAAAGGTGCGTACACACTTCCAATTTTTATCGTTCTAAAAATGCCTAAATGCAAGCTGCATCAATATTATAAATACTGCTATACTTACATGTAGATGGTGGTTACCCTCTTACCTAGATTCTTCACTAAACGTAAAAGAATTATGACCACCTACATCTGCAATAAACATTTTCAGATCTTTTTAAACTAAAACCAAATTTGAGGGTGGCCTGAGCTTCCCCAGTTGAAGAACTCAGGATTGGCACTTTAATTTTGTTTAGATTAGAACTAGAACGTCTGCCTGTTTTTACTATTTAGGGTTCTATTAGAAAGATTTTTCCTCACTTTCTGTCTCAATGAGCAGTTTTACCAGACAGGAAGTGAGTAAAATCTACAACAGGGACACAGACACAAAAAAATCTGACAGGAGTTTTAGCTTTCCTTATGTTACTATTTTTACTATTGTCTATGCTAACGTTGGAGAGTTCCCCATACTTTTTTGTCTGAAAACCCCAGATAGCAGTAAATGCGTGATGAGGGTTCCTATCCTTCCGCACATTATCCAAAATTGAGAAAGAAATCTTTAGCTTGACAAACATTTTATTATGCATTTCAAATGTGTATGTAATTGCCCCATTTTTAGCTAGCACCATCTACTTATAAAGTTGTGATTCAGCTTACCTTGGCATTGGCGGAAGGGCACGTGGCGGTGCCTGGAAAGAAAAATCAATGCATGGTTATTATTCTTTAGTAAATAAAACTATTCTTGTAGGCTGTAAATACAGATTATACATATGACTGCCAAATGTCTCATATGGTACTCAATATTTGACGGTCCCCAGCACATTTCTAAGATAAGATCCAGCAGAGTTAATGGACCAGATTTGATTAAAGATCTCCAAGGCTGGAGAGGATACACTTTCATCAGTGAAGCTGGGTGATCCAAAAAACCTGCAATGGATCTGGTCCAGGTTGAAAACATTTGCTAACAAATAGCAAATTACTTTGAAGAAATCCATTCCAGGTTTGCTGGATCACCCAGCTTCACTGATGAAAGTGTATCCTCCCCAGCCTTGGAAAGCTTTAATAAATCAGGCTCAATGAATGTCTGAAATTAAGTAGAGATTCTAATTGCAGCTGTAAAGTATCCATAGTAATTTGAAAGTAAAAATCCCAAACTAAAGTCATTCTATCTAGTAGTTAGTTCTTTATTTATTTAACTGATATTTATTGGTCAATATTACCTTTTTCTACAATATAGAACACAATCAATAGATTTGCACCTAACTCAATAACTATAACAACAGAACGTTAGTGCTGATCACACTACACACTGATGACAGTAGTAGGTTATTACTATACAGTGTATATAATAATAATATAACACTTACCACTTGCTTTTTTCCCATAATCAAAAGTCAACGCTCATGTAGAAAGCTGGACAGTTCCTTTACACAACACGGCTAAATGCAGATCTCCTTAATCCTCCCCCTCCCTCCCGAAATATCCCACCAGATAAACTCGTGGATTATAAAAGGTTAGAACCTTCTGTCCTTTAATAAACAGGTCAAAGCCTTTATACAAGAGAGAACACAATCATCACAACAATGACTGACAAGGAACTACAGGAATTTATAAACATTTTACTTGTAAATGATTACATGATGGTCTTGTAAATCATTTAGAATTAGGACCAAACATGTGTTTTTCCTAAACAGGGAATTTTTAAATTATGTAATTATTAATATTATTATTATTAATAAACAGGATTTATATAGCGCTGTACATTAAATAGCGGTTGCAAATGACAGAAGAATACAGACAGTGACAAGGGGGGAGGAGAGGACCCTGAATGTAATTTTTGATAAATCAATGCATGTTTTGACTGTATTGAAGATGATAAAATATTTAATTATTATATTTAAGTCTAAATAATAAGAGACCGGTACATATGGAAAAAAATGCTTTTAGGCTATTCTATTCTTTCCCAGTTTTTGTGCCCCAACTGTTAATGGACAGCTGAGTAGATCTTATATCTGTATATAAATAAAGTTGGGAGTTTATGATTATTATTACACAGTATTATTATAGCACCAACATAATATGCAGCCCTGTACGAAGTCCATAGTAATGTCACCAGCTGTCCTTCAAAGGAGCTCACAATCTAATGTCCCTACCTCAGTCCTGTCTTTAATAAGGTAAAGTTTAGAGGGAAGCCAACTAACCTAACTGCATGTTTTTGTAATGTGGGAGGAAATCAGAGTACCCGAAGGAAACCCATATAAACACAGGGAAAACCTGCAAACTCCATGCAGATAGTGCCCTGACCAAGATTCAAACCTGGGACCCAGCGCTGCAAAGGCCAGAGCTCTAACCACTGAGCCACCATGTCAAATTTTTAGCCTTTTAACAAGATAAATAAGAGAAACAATGAGAGAAACAATGACTCCAGTATACTTACTCACCGATTTGTAAACCAATATAGAAAAGCATACAATCCCAATGCACTGGTCTCATACACATTTAGATGGACTAAGATACTAAATAATGAGATATTTTAGCATGTTCTTTATGTGATCGCATTATAGTCTTCTTGCTCAAACATTAAGTCCATATGTGGAAATGTTGATTTTTTTTTCCCGATGAAAGCCTTTATTCTTTATAAATCCTTAAAAAAATATCCATTATTGGCTTCTTTTTCTGTTTTTAGTTGTGCATTGGTGGTACAGTACAGTGAGGGAAGGTTCAGACCTGCAGCAGGATCAGGCAATCCGTCACGGGTCCCAGTGGTCAGCACCTTGTGGCCACTTACACTATTTGCATACTTAGTGATCTCTCCAGCCCCTTCTAGCTGGGCGCCCCACCTGGCATTTGTCAGTAACCACCCGGCTGTTTTTGGGTGGTATTGCAGAGTTGGATCAAATACAAGGGCTGCCACCCGCCTACAGCTTCTTCCCACTCAGTTTAATTTTTTGTCTGTGGAAAATACTGCATAATACATATCGTCTAATAATTGTATAATATTTGCACATTGGATAGCAGGTGGCAGTGAGCAGTTCTGTACCAACTCTCCCAGCAATGGGATGCCACTTGTAGTGTCGTCCCCAAGGCAGCAGTACACTGGCACAAGCGGTAACGTTATGACAACCTCACTGCCAGTCTGAACATTTGTTATATATTTGTTGCCTATATTTTAAAAACAAAGCAATCTGATTCTAGGACCTTGTCAGCTTTAATATTCTTTAATCTATATTCCAATGGTAAAAGCTGAATTCTGGGCAGCACCTTCCAATCACCCTCTGATCACTGTGTATTGCTCTTTGTACTTTCTACCTGGACCCAGTACTTTGTATTTCCTCCTCCTAGCCCTGTGATGTCAGTACAAGGGCTGCAAATGATCTATCCCCAGGAACCAGAAAGCTGTGTGCCAGTCTGTCAGTGTAAAGTAGTCAGGGGCCAATCTCTTTACTGCTTTCCAACTCAGACTTATCTTTCCTGTGCAATCCTAAAGCTACGTACACACTTCCAATTATTATCGTCGGAAACGAACGACGAACGATCCTGCACGATATCTACGAACGGTCGTATAGCACCGATCCTGCACATACAGATAACGACACGATCGTTCGTAGATATTGTACACACAATAGATACGATCGTTTAAGCGATAGAGGAACTATGTGCACGACAGGAAAGTGAACGAACGTTTGTTCATTACGCATGCTCAGACCATGGACGATCAACGAACGACCGTACACACGAACGATGTTCAACGATCGTCGTCCAATCCGATCCGCCGGTCCGGTCGTTCGTTTCCAACGACTTTCCTCGTTCGTCGGCGTCGTTGGTTACTTTTTTACGAACGATTTTTTGCCCAATCGATCGTTCGTCGTTCGTTTTGAACGATAAAAATTGGAAGTGTGTACGCACCTTAAAACTCCTCCATACCTCCCTCCCCCTATACTAAACACATTCCCCAAACAATTCATCATTAACCTTTGTTATCAGTAAATCAAAAACATTGGCTCTTTGTATTAGCACCTCATTTTTCCATAATTGCGGTGTGACCCCATTGTAGCTGTAAGTGCCCGTAATATAACTCCAGGAAAGCGTAAACTTCAGCCGTGACAGGGAATGTCTCAGCTCACAACACTGCCTCTCACACCCTGTATCAGCACAGAGACATTCTGGGTATTTCTGGATTTACATGCAGAGCATGATACATGTTTTAAAGTAAATGAGTGACAGGCAAGAAAACAAATAGCCGGGAGGATGTGGCTGTAGTCCATCTGTAGGAGATGGGATTGTAGGATATGTGACGGACTCAAGATCCCCGTTGTATCTTCTAATGGCTATTGGGTGGAAGTCACAGTGTACAGGGAAATGGGAGAAACCATTACCAGCACAGGGGAGGATCATATCCAAATGTAAAGACAAAGCCCAGCTTTTATGATTGACTGGCCTTCCTCATGTGATCCTACACGTACTACACAATGAATTTTGCTATTGGAGGTTTATATTTCAGTCTATGATCCCATTGGTGAGGCTTTATTTGGACAGCGGAGATTTATTTTAATACCAGGCCTCCTGAGCCCTCAAAATGCTTTTACCACATGCAACAAACAATCAAAGTAAATTACAGAGCTGCATGTGAAACCGTACTGCAATCACACGTAACCTGGACACATCAAGTCACATTTATAATGGTCCTGATTTATTAAAGCTCTCCAAGGCTGGGGCGGATACACTTTTATCAGTGAACCTGGGTGATCCAGCAAACCTGAAATGGATCTGTTCCAGGATTGCTAACAAATAGCAAATTACTCCATACCGGGTTTTCCGGATCACCCAGGTTCACTGATGAAAGTGTATCCTCTCCAGCCTTGCAGGGCTTTAATAAATCAGGCCTATATGTAGAATACACAAATGCTGGCACATCACTAAGCTACGTGAATGAAGCTCAGGTCTGTCCTGTAGTTTATCAGCCTGGTGTCCATGATGTGCCAGGATTATCTCACTAATAATACCCCCCTGCGTCATTGTATAGCCGTGTACTATTGTCGGTAATAAGGTCACACATTGCTCCCAGCTCTCACCCGACTTCCTTCCATTGTGGCCAGCTTCTCTCACACAATCACAGCAACTGTATACAAGGGAGGGACAGGCATCTGGTTGTCATGAGAACAGGCAGAAGGACCTTCGTGACATCACCACCACGTGATCATATCGCTGGGTTATCATGTGACTTGGAGAGGCCGCAGCGTCTACAGGGAAGGGGGAAGTGTAGTGTCAGTCAGGGGCCGGTTGTGATGGAGGCAATGTGAGGGAACCCTGTAGGTTTAGGATGGACGCTGACACCCCTATATACAGGGAAGGGGGGCTTGTAATATATATATATATATATATTTATTTATTCCCTGTGATAATAAAAATAACTATAGAGCTAATAACCTTCAATCACTATATCATACACTATATATATACAGTAAATATATGTGTGTGTGTAATATTGTCCAGAAATATATATATTAATATATATATATATATGTGTGTGTGTGTGTAAGTAATGTATATAAATATAAAAAATATTATATATAAATATTTATACATATAGGTGTGTGTGTGTGTGTGTGTAATAATGTCAATAAATAATAATAATTTACACATATATAAATATATATATATATATGTGTGTGTAATATTGTCCAGATATTAATATACATTTATATATATATATATGTGCCTAAAAAGTAAAATATGAAAATAGACAACAGAAATAATCATCAGAACAATTTGCAAAGTCTGCAAGTTACTAATTAGCAAGCGGCTCCCCAGCATAGGACTCATTAAAGTGGAGCTTAACTAAAAATAAAAAATCACACTTACCTTTAACACCGCAGATCCTTCAATGGCGCTGGGCCTTCCCACTATCCGGTCCCACGTCGTCCTGGGATTCCTCTTCATCTGCGTCAGGCACCGCCATCCTCTTTCTTCTTCTTCGGTCTTTTTTCTTTATCACCCAATCTTGCACCATGCAGGAATGAGATTGGGTGACGTAGCCGCGGTAAGAGGGAAAAAAAGAAAGCCGATCTCACAATAGAGGTGCTGGGGAAGGTGCAAGCTCTGTTAATGTCTCTGTGTTTTTAGCTATGTACATATTATTAATATTATTATTAATAAACAGGATTTATATAGTGCCAACATGGAGAGAATATTTTTCTACCAGAAGAGCTTACAATCTAAGAGGTGGGGGAGGTATCACAGAATATGAGATGAACTGTTCTACTCAGCTCTGACAAAACTCTGACAGGTGAGCAGTGATCCCAATCTGCCTAGTAAAATTTACTAAAATTCCTATACTAAAGGATCAATTTATAAAGGAGGGAATCTGACATTCACTGAAAAATTCCCTGGTGGAGAATCCATTACTGCAATTGAAACACATGGTCCTGGAAGATTTTCCACCAAGGAATGTTTCAGTAAATGTCAGATTCACTGCTTTATAAATAGACCCCTATATGTTTTTTATAACCTATGACAGGTGTTATTCCTTGCAGCCCTTTTACCCGGGTGAGTCCCCTTTCTTACATATCTTTGTCTCTATCATATTTTAGAACATGAGAACTTTATTAACTAGAAATCACAAAACAAAAAGCAATCAGCTCAAACTAAACCTCGCCTGCTTTCATTAAGCCACATCCACTATGCTGTCAGGGTTTTCTTGTACATACAGTTATTAAGAACTACAAGTACCAACATGCCCTATTCACGTGGCCCGAAATAAATCATCATTACTAAATGTAAAAACGTTTACAAGCCCTCAAATAAAGCCGTAAGTAAAGTAACGAAACAACAGTGAACATTCATGTAAACCTCGCCTCCCCCTCACCGAAGCCTGCAATGGTACATTCCAGCTACTGAGGGACAACTTAACCATTTCCTGTTATGGGACGGTGGCCGTATTGGATCTTTGACGCATGCGCACTTGTTTCGCTCATCTTTTATATAGACCCTATTAGCTTGCACTGAGCTCTATTCATCCGCTGTTCTTTGAATGACTTTGAATGCTTTTACCGGTAAGAGTAAAAATTTTTATTTTTTCTGTTTTCTCTGTAATTCCAGCTTCTTGTGGTATTGATGCTAAGACATGGTTGTCATGGCAACTGATGGGTGATGCAGGGAGGTAATGAAGGGAGGATTCCCATCCCCCAGCTAATGATCACCTTACTAGAAGGGCACCAGAGGAATAAATCTCTCTTTTATTCTAATTGTACAAAGATTTTCCCATCAACCTTACTAATATAGTGATTATGTGAGAAATCTCCAGGTGCTTTTTGGTATTTTTTATAAATAAAATGCAGCTGTTACCTGTACACAGAGGTAGGAGCCATCTTGTTATCTGATACAGCAGCAATCATTTCTAATTTATTTCAGGATTGACGACTTCCCCCACCGCCTAGATTGTAAGCTCTTCGGGGCAGGGTCCTCTCCTCCTCCTGTGACACTGTCTGTATCTGTCTGTCATTTACAACCCCTATTTAATGTACAGCGCTGCGTAATATGTTGGTGCCATAGAAAACCTGTTTATTAATAATAATGTAATAAATTGAAAACAACCGAGAGAGATGAGATTTATTTCCCTAGAAAGCAGACACAACCTACGCTGCCTTTGTCCTTTGTGTGGAAGCAATGATAGAGATCTATAGCACTGCAATCAGCAAAGCATATTCTCATTGCTGACTAGTTATCTTTAGCTATAACTCCGCAGGGGACTTGTTGGATCTCTGCAGAGAGGCCATTACTTCCACAATAACTTCCACTTACTATCTGGTGATCCTCCCATTAATGTCTTTGTTATTTCCCCCACCGCCCCTAGATTGTAAGCTCTTCGGGGCAGGGTCCTCTCCTCCTCCTGTGTCACTGTCTGTATCTGTCTGGCATTTTCAACCCCTAGGTAATGTACACCGCTGCGTAATATGTTGGCGCTTTATAAATCCTGTTTAATATAATAAGCATTTCCTGTTATAAGGTAAAACTTTTACCCCGTTTCTAAGTTGTCACCATGTCACATGTATCACTGGATGGACAATACAAATGGTTAGGTCATCATACAGTACATTCCTGTTCCTGCACAATAATCTGGATCAGTGTACGTACACAAAAATGTAAACGCAGCAAGATACAAGATAGGTGGAAAAAGTAGTTTATAAAAAACAATGGTAGCTGTTTATGACACATAGCTCATTAGCAGACTCGGTGTCATCTATGTAGGCTTTAAAACTACTTTAAATTCTAAAATCAATGATTTAGGCCATGCCTTGAATGACCAAAATATTCCTAAATACATCCATATTGTATCATAGACCTGTATATTATCCCTTAGCAGTATGATGGGTGTACACATACATGTTATATGGTATATGCATGTAGTAAGTAGGGTATAATATATGTTACCAAATATATATGTATGTAGTGACACGCATCAGGTTTTAAGACCGATTGTATACAAATTGGATGTGATACTGTGATGTTTGTCAGTCCTAGATTATTTATACAATTAGTTGGGATTTGTCTAGAACTCATTGGGATGGATGTCTTACAAAGAATATATATTATGTTATTTTCTATTAGTTTATGTTCACTGTTGGTTGTGATTTATACTGTGATTATATACTATTCACTTATAATATAGTTTTGCCTAAAAACCCTTCTTTGTTCTCATTGTTTTTGATGTAGTAACTGGCTTTACTGTCCCAGGGTTTGAAGGAAGAGAAGCCTGATGCAGCATTGTGAAGACTGAGTGAAGACAGGACAGAATTTTCTCCCAGAATTCTTTGTGTCGCGCTGTACACTCATCGCTGTAAGTAATAGGTTGTGTCTTTCACTTTGCTTTGAGTGACTTCTGCACAATTCACCTAAATTCTGTAACACATGAACTTTAAGTGGATTTGTAATATTCATTCTCCTAATTTCTTCTATATTTATAGAGACCAAAAGTTAGGGGAAATTTCTACAATGACAGGTAAAATCCTAGCACAGGTAATAACTCTTTCCCACTCTAAACTAAGGGCTACTTCACACTACAATACACATTCTAACATGTTCCTAAAATGTTGTAAATTATTGTCAGTTACAACTAAACTTAAGGGGTACCTAAGCTCAGAAATTTCACTTTACATAGAAGGGTAGACAACCATTTTATGCAAAGTAAAAATTCTGTTGTTTCTTCTTTTTAAGTGCAACACCTTTTTTTTTTTTTTTTTTTTTTAAATGAATGGAAATGCAGAGCTTCCTGGGATGCCTACTCTTGGGTGCTCCATCTGTGCATGCCCAACCATCTCATGCATGTGCAGAAGGAGGCTTTTCGCAAGAGGGGAAAAATTTGCTAATATCACTGTTGAGCAGTGAGATCAGCAAGTTTTTTTTTCCAACCTATGTCACCCGATCTCGCAATTGAACAGAAAGGGAATGTGTGTACAGCACTCATTTGATCATCTGTCACTGGAAATTATCCCAAAACATTGCTTCAAGTAAAAATCATCTGACAGCTATCTGACATCCAAAGGAGGATTTAGATCAATGGTTATAAAAACTGTGTGGTTTCTTACCATTATAAGGTCACAGATGATCACTATTATCTATCCTTGCACAAATCATCACCTAGGAGCTGAAGTGACTCTGTTCCAGTCTATTATCTACTAGTTGCATTATCACCCAGTAGTCGCATAGACTAGTGTGTGCTAATAGAAGAATTTCATATTTCAGTGAAGGGCAGGGTATCTGTTGGGTAAAGGGACTATTTGGGGTTATTGGTCAAATTAGAAAAATAGGATACGATTAAAGCAGAAAAAAACTCCCAATATCCCACTCCATAGGAGGTTTCTGCCATGATTCACGTATGGACAGCATATTTGCACATAATGGTGGATTCACCTATTAAAAGGAACCCTAAAAAATCCTTAAAAGCCTTTTGACGTCCGGATTTGGTCTCTGGCCCTTCCATCTTTACTCTGCCTTTTTTAGATCTGAAATCTTTGGTCATCTTTAGGATAACATAACTCCCACATATGTTACTAGGAGTTGGTTAATCTTGGCACATGATTGTGCAGAGACGGGACACTCTGTACATATTTAGGACTCTAATCCTATAACTTTGATATACACCAAATGTTCACCTTCATACATTGCTGAACATTTGTTTACACTGTTTCATTAGTAGGGAAGATTCAGAGAGGCTTTTTATTCATCATGAGATCGTGATTACACTGCACAACTACAACATTTGAGGCAATTCATATGTTTAATTTATTTGGTTCCTGACACAACCTGCCATCTGAGAAGGTTATATTATTTATTTATGAAGGTTACTTTGTGACTTGTAAGCAGACAGAGCTAAATGCAGGCAATGGACAAATAGCATCAGGAAGGGAAATGTAACTGCACATGAAAACATCAATTCCTCATTGTTTTATTTCTTACAGTTACTCCATGAACACCAGTGGAAAAACATGGATGGAAGAAGACCAGTCCATGGTCAGCCGTATGCAAAAAAAGTTTTGGAAAACCAAGCAAGTCCTAATTAAAGTTACTGGGAAAAAAGAAGATGAACATGTGGTTGCATCAGACGCTGAGCTGGATGCTAAATTAGAGGTAGGGTAGAAAATACAACAAAAGCTAATGTGAAAGAAAAACCTTCCTATTATTGTGAAAGAGAAACCTTATTATTACGTTATTATGATTGGTTTATTATACTGAGAAAAACTGCTCATAAATAAGAGCTGTACAAATATTAAAAAAAAACATTATTTCATCATGCAATGCTGTGCTACCTTACTGTGCTTCATTAATCCTTCCAGAACACTGCATGGCTTGAGCACCACTGATGTTCCCATAAAGCTGTTTGCAAGTGTTAGACAAGTGATAGAAAGAAATTCTTTATGACCCAACCTTGTCTTTACCCTTCAATATATCCATGTTCATCAGACTAACTTTACTGTACGGCTGCTTCGGAGTTCAAATTAGAGGTAGATAGTATAAAAGAAACAAGCTACTGCATTTCCTTCTGTTGAAAATAAGACATGTTGTCTGAAAATCCTGAGTCATGAGTGAATCCTGTAGTTGTTTTATACAGATTGTACAAAAAAAAAATTGTGCAGAAAAGTAATCTTCATTTGACCCAAAACAATTGTAATGTTCCTGTAATACCACACTGGTAATCATTTTTTTTTTACATACCATTGAATTGCTATGAGTGGTCTATTTCCATTTAGTTAGTGAATTATTTCATAGTTTTAGCCATAGCACTCAAAAGTTATATTGACTATAAACCTCAAACATAAAAAAATATAATTCTCATTTTACAGGTATTTCGTTCTATTCAAGCAACAGGATCAGAGCTGCTAAAAATAATTGAAAAATACCAGCAGGCTCTAAATGGTGAGTATGAAAAGCAGGCTGCAGACATAGAATGGCATTGAAGTTTAAATTGAACAGAAGTATTGCTAAATGTTCAGGGCCATTACTGTAAGCTTTAGTACGACTTCACATTTGTTGAAAGCCTGCTGACATTTAGCAGCTTGTTTAAGGTAACAGTCAGCACTTCTATTAAACTTCTGTAAATGTGCTGAAAATGTTGCAAAATATTGCAGAAGCTTGCTCAAACAATGTTTTACTCATTTATTCTGACAGTTATGCACTTGCTATTCTATTAGGGGAACAACACTGCAATGTATCCATGTAAAAGTTGTGTTATTACCCTAGGACAGAAAATGTGTTAGCATTACAGATACTCCCCTATCTCAATCTCTTTAGCACCGCTAAGAGGTGAGCTGAAATCCACAAAATAAAACAGGACAGGTTGATAACACTTCCTAAAATATCATTGCTACCGGACATCATCTGATTTCTGGTAGGATCTAAGGCAGGGGTCAGAACCTTTTTGGCTGAGAGAGCCATAAACACAACATATTTTAAAATGTAATTCTGTGAGAGCCATACAATATGTTTAAAACTAAATACAAGTAAATGTGTGCATTTTATGTTATGCTGTTGCTAACCAATGAATGAATAATGAATTAATGAATAAAGTACTTCTTACTATTAATGCGACTTCTGGTGCTGCATGGTTTTGCTGATGGCTTTGTAGTCTGGTTGATACGTGCTGACGTTTCATGCAGGCGTTGAGACTTCCATCCGTTAAACGTGGTCGTAGGTTGGTCTTAATGTTCTCTAGATGTGAGAAAGACTGCTCACATGCATACGTAGAGCCAAACATTGTCAGTACAGCAATACTCACACGCTGCAGTGTGTGATATGTGACAGGAAGCGCTTTCCAAGTTTTGACAATCAGCTGGTCCGCGGGTTGAAGTTTTTTCATTTCTCTCCACTTGCTCGCCAACTCTGCTTGGTGTCGTGCAAGTCTTTCCAAATCTTCATTCAGTGACTTGAACTTATTCACCCACATGTCTGAGGCCTTCAGGTAAGCAGCTTGTAGCTCAAAATCTCTGACGGAGACACCGGGGATGTAACTCAGGTCGGTGCTGTCCACTGCACACTCGTGTGGATGGTTGATGAACTTAAAAAGATGAGTTCGCTCATGAAATTCTCCAAAGCGCGCTTTGAATGACTGCAGAAGATTAGATGTGCAGCAGAGCAGGGGGCAGCTTTCAGGGATGAAAAAGCGGTGCGCCCGGATCACATTCACATGGGCCGCCGACGGGAGCTAGGCCGAAGCTGGGGCCTCGATTTGCGGCTGCCTGTGCAGGATGTGCAGAAGGATGCGGCATCAGGCCCGTTCGGCCGATGATGCTGCGGGGCAAGGTAGGGTGGGTGAAGAGATGCCGGAGGGTGGGTGCAGAGATCCCGGGTGCCGGGTCCCAAGATGCCGGATGCGATGCAGGGGGCGTGGCCTGTGCTCGGCAGAGAGAAGCTGTGTTATAAGGCTTGGAACACAGCTTCTCTCCGTGGAGCGCAGGCTTTTTAAAGATTTGGCAGCGAGCCAGATGCAGCCATCAAAAGAGCCTTATCTGGCTCACGTGCCATTAGTTCCCGACCCCTGATCTAAGGGATTGTTCTGTACTTATCAAACAGATATAACAATTCACCTTTTAATTGTAGATTTAACAGAATAAAACAGAGCAAATAAGAGTTAATTGTTAGTGTTTACATAAACATTAAAGAGTTATTGGGCCTGATGTATTAAAGCTCTGGAGAGGATACAATTTCATCGGTGAAGCTGGGTGATCCAGCAAACCTGTCATTTGATATATGTTAGATAATGTTTTCAATCCTGGACCAGATCCATTCCTGGTTTGCTGGATCACCCAGCTTTACTGATGAAAGTGTATGCTCTCCGTCTTTGGGGAGCTTTATTACATCAGGCACATTGTGTTTGTTTAAAGCCATCTGGTTATAAAAGTATAGAATATAGCAGTGGGATGATAATGATCAATATGGAATGAGTAAAGACCTAACAGGGAGTGCTTGCTGCTAGAACTGCTTTGATTTGTAATAGCAGGTATTTTAGTACTTTAGATTATTTAGCTCTGGATAAATTTAGTCTTAGCATTATTGATGCTGGATATGTGGTTGATATACACAATGGAGAATTTTATTTCGGATGTTTTCTGTTTCTTAACAGCTGTATCTCAGGAAGAGAATGATTTTGGTTTGCACTTGAAGATTCATGCTCAGGAGAATAGCACACAGGCTGGAAGAATGATGATGGCCACTGGCAATGCTTTGTGCTCGTCTGCCGGTCGGAGGTATGCCATTCCCTTTATCTGTGAAGGCAGGACTTTACTGATAACTTAATAGTGGTCTGCTTACTGCAGAAAAATAATAATAAAGTTACACTATCATACCAGAAAGATAATCTTCTGATAACAGTCCCCCTATTCGTGTGTGTGTGTGCTTCTAGGTTAGGCCTCTGTACCCCACTATATCGCCTTGATCAAGAAATGGCCACATTTACCAATCGGGCAGTATCCGATACTCTTCTGACTGTCAACCAAATGGAGAAGGCACGTACAGAATACAGGGGAGCCTTGCTATGGATGAAGGATGTATCTCAGGAGCTGGATCCTGACACCTATAAGCAGATGGAGAAATTTCGAAAGGTCAGCAAAACAGAGATAAAACTTTGGGAAATCGCTTTACAACTGGGTATATGTAACAAAACTATTCATCACATTCTCATACAAAGTCATGCATTGTCAAAGGGTCATCAAAATATATATGGGTAGTTGTGAGGGGGATTATTTACTATACATTACATTTGAGCGCCCTAATTATACTATGTACTTCCCTTTTAGGGAAAGTTTTTTTCTTACTGTCAGGTGTCAAATCTTCAAAACCTACACATTTATTATTTCTAATTCAAAAATTTCAGAACATAAAATTGTTCAATAAAGTAGACCTGTCTTTTTTCAATTTATATGAGCACATGCTGTTTAAGCCCTGCTAAATATTTTTATAATATTCTCTTATTAAAGAGAACCCCAATCAAACTTATTTTAGTTTTTTTAAAAATGGGAAAGATTTTGGTCCTCTGAGTTTTTTTCTGCTCTCCCTGTTGGACTTTTTCACATAACTTCCTGGTAAAGAAACGTCCAATGCAACTGTATTAAAAATCCTGGACATTTTCAGTTTTATCATCCTGTCTGCTATGGATTGGTGGGAGACTAGGTTTTTATTGCTATTTGAGCTACTTTTGGGAAGATGCCTCTAACGTCTTGTCCAGGAAACTAGTGCCACCGTGTCAGGATGTGAGGGAACATTTTTTGAACAGGGGCCCAAAAAACAGTCAAGACCTGACATAAGTCTCTTATCTCAACTCTTCAGTAACTACCCAAAAATAGCCGGGTGGTCACCGAAAAGTGCCCGGTGGTGCACCCAGCTAAAAGGGTCTGTGGAGAACACTGCTGTAGGTTCATTCCCTTCTGCACCCTTTGCAATATAACGAAAATTGGCTGAAGTTCTGCTTTAGGATTTGTTTTAGGTAAAAACAAAAGGCCATAAACTTCACATCATATAAATACACCTATTTTTAGAATATAAAGTACTCTTCTTGATCAAAGCAGTTTCCACCTTTTGAAGATGTGACTAGCAGCTTTTTTAATTTTTGGTTGTTTTATTCAGAGCAGATGTTTTTCCACTAGTATCAAACAACAGTCAATAAAAATGTACAGATCACATAAAGCAGTAGTTCTTATCAAACTATTGCTCTGACAACAATGTTTATATGATTTTTTCAGGTACAGATACAAGTTAGGAATTCCAAGGTACAGTTTGACAAGTCAAAGATGGATGTGTGCCAGAAAGTAGATCTCCTTGGAGCCAGCCGCTGCAACCTGCTATCACATTCACTAGCATCTTATCAGGTACAAAGTTTTAGTATCTAGGAGTCTCCACAGTGATTGTGATAACTCATTTAAATTTGATAGGATTTTTACAAGCACCCTCATAATTTTATTCTGATTGTATAGAAGTCTGGTCATTTATTTTACAGTAAACTGGTAATTTGTGCAGCCAATTTATTGTGAATCTGTATTCCAATTTACATTGTGAAACGTAAATATCTTGCAACACCAAAAACACCACAATTTGCCTGCCATTACTGTTTTAGCCAGTAAAGTGTAGTCTGTGCCTGTTTCTGGTTAGGTTTACTTTTTTCTTTAGGTTTTAACATTTTCTGACTCATCTCCATAATCTGTCATGTCACTGTTTAATGAGAATGTCCTTTCTGGTCAGAGAAGTAGTCTGTTTAAGCAGTGGAATGGAAATGGCAGCGTTAGTCCATGAAATTAGAAAAGGTCATACTCAAATGACAAAACAAAATGAAGTTGAAGAATTAATAAAGCTTATCAGGCATTTTGTGGTCATTGTTCCTATGTAGAACCTTTACTTGTAAAACTTTAAAATGGAGTAAAGGTTAATTTCAAACCAAACTAGTAAGCCTGTATACACACATACACGTTATACACACATACACACATACATAGGTTTGTAGCTAGAAATGTTTTCTTGTGATCATTTTCTGGGACAAAAGAGTGACAGATGAACAAACAAACACTACACACATTGCTGTTTTGTTCTACGGAGAAGAGGTGAACCCTGTACTTGTATTAAAGTTAAGCCCATAGTAACTTAGTGAAACAAGTGCACAGAAAGTAGTTCTCTAGTTGATAATGGTGACTATAAAATTAAAAAATGCTTACAAGTTTACTTTAATATCATTTCAAGTTGTCTTTTCAACTATACCTAAAGGGTTAGTTTTGGTCTTATTGTATTGTACAGTAAAATACCTTCCTACAGTTCTGATGTGTGCTGCTCTTTCCCCAACAGACAACACTTCTTCAGTTTTGGAAGACAACAGCACATCTAATGTCTGAAATTCAGGAAGAATTTCAAGAGATGCTTCCATATACTCCATCATATCTTCAGGTTTGTGTTTGTTACATTGTAATGTTCATCTCAGAGCAATATTTAAATTAGACAGGACCCTATTATCCTCTGCAATGGTATTACCATTTAACTGAAGGGTGGATCTGTACTTGTGTCTCTCAAAACCTGCTTTCATATGATGCCTACTGCCTGCATAGATTTGTATGAGTGTGTATGTAGATACACACACACATTGATGACCTAGGCAACAACTAAGTCACTAAAGCCATTGCTTGTAAAATGGTATTCACATTTTAGATTCCATTATTGAGTTAATTATTTATTTGGCTTTCAGCCTACCAAGCAGCAAGACTATACAGATAACATAAACAAGGACGAACAAGAAGAAATAAAAAGCGACCAAGAAGCAAATGCCAGTAAGTGTATATTGTTCTCTAACTTGTAATTGTATCCCACTGTACCCATATAATCTTTGTGGAATCAAAATCAAAGTTAATTTAGAATGGTAACTTCCAAATAAGAAGTACAGACAGAATAAGTGCAATATTTATTTTACTGTAAGGAATATATATATATATATATATATATATATATATATAAATAATGCAGTACATATTGGTAAACCGTTGAACACAAATTTCACAATCACAATTGTCTACTGCAGCCTACAGAAAAAAAGAGAGTTCCATTCTAGTGCAATAATATTATTTTATTATACAATACTAACAAGTGCCTGTATTTTGTAGAAGTGGAGGTATAAAGTCTTTTAGCAGCCAGGGAGAGGTGATGAATACCAAAGGTCCATTGATGGAGACACCTTCCTGTGGCTCCTGGGACTATAAGCTTCTCCCTAATGAAGTGTCATTTACATTTGTGCTTAGTGTGCCTGTTTTATGTGTACCCTCAACTACCAGTCTATTTACCCGTACTTAAAATGGATTCGTGCTTTGCACCCTTTTCATCACGTACACAGGAAATACTCTATTCACCAGTGATTTTCTTTAAGTCAGCACTGGATACAAGTTGGTAGAACATAGCTTTGTCTCCATATGCCAGGTACAAAGAATCAATATGTCAGATTTCACCATGTTGGCCCCTGGCATTTTGTTTAAGGTATAATGGAGTCATGGTATTTTGTTGGAGTTTTAGCTTCAATCATACAACATGCTTGTTTAGAAACATTAACAATCTCTGTTTCCATTACAGATACTGTGAATAAGACTCTCTTTGATTTTGATGTTGCTGAAAAAGATTCTATAAAAGAGGGTACGTATACTTGCATGGTATGGTAAAAATGAATGACCAAACAAAAATATAAGTGTCCTTCCAAATAACACTATCACCTTATCACCAGGGTAAAGTAAAAGTGTTTCACTTTAATGGGTTTCTCTTGCCTCTTACTGCAGCCACCACCAAAACCCAAGATGTCAATTGGTGTCAGACACTGAGGAGCAACGTGGTTATTTTCCTTGTTATGGCACGTAAATATTATGTGTTTGGGCGTAGTGATTGGCATCCAGACCCGAGTACTCTCGTATGAGAGGAGGTCACATTTCCACTTGTACTTAAAAGCACTGGCTATTGTCACCTAGCAAACAATTTCCACTTGTACCTAAAAGCACTGGCTATTGTCACCTAGCAAACAATTTCCACTTGTACCTAAAAGCACTGGCTATTGTCACCTATAGCAAAGCAGGCAAAAGCTGCAAGGGATCACTGATAAAGTGAGTGTAACTGTAATTCTGTGCTTGGGGAACCTTACCAAGGCACCTTCACTCGACTCTGAATTTACAGATCTAGACATGTGTGTCCGTATGCACCATTCAGAGAACTACATAGACATGAACGAGGCCAAAGTTTTTAATAGAAGGCCCTGATCCAGAACATGAATGGATTTTTTAGTGGTACATTTGACATCTGTAAATACAGAGTTGAATGTAAATCCCCATGTGACTCACCTCACAAATTCCCATGATTGGATTTGAAAGGAATTACTTGTTTGCATGGTTTTGACTGAATAGAAAATAGCTACAGGAATTCTGTACATTGTTGTGGTATCTGGTTTAGGACATAATTTAATTTGTTTGCTAGGTCCTCAAGGAGTTACCTACATACAATATTCTGTGATCTGACACATTTGATTTGATGTGATTAAGAGAAAGTATTTTTTGTGATCACATAGTTTGAGCTAGTTTTTTATGGTACATTTTATATGTGGTTTTATTATAGTTTTGTCCTTATTTGTCTATTTTTTTTTTATTGAGAAAGTAATTTACACATTGGCTACTAGAGGCAGCGTAGATTAAATACAATGATTCTTCATACTGAGATGAGACGGCAGCCACAGGAAGTGACATGATCAGCCAGCCAACTCTCTTTGTGAGAAGGAGAGATAAAACATAATGCTTCTGTAATACTGCATTGCAATAATCAGAACTTGTATGTGTAAAGATCAAATATGGCTGCCCCCATGTACATCTATAGTTTCATTCAAGTTACAGGAATATGTTTTTATTTAATGATTTGCACACATTGGGAAGAAGCTGATATTTGTATGGTTATTATTTGTATTGCAATTATTATTGTAATACTCCCCAGCCCCTTTTAGCTGGGTGCACAACCCAGCACTTTACAGTAACCACCCAAAAACAGCCGGGTGGTTACTGATGAGTTGGGTTACAATACAGGAGCCACCTACAATTTTTGTCCACACAGCTGGGACTCAGCAAAATCTGGGTTGAACACTGTTATTATTACACAGTGTTTATATAGCGCCAACATATTACACAGCACTGTACAAAGTCCATAGTCATGTCACTACCTGTCCGTCAAAGGAGCTCACAATCTAATGTCCCTATCGTAGTCATATGTCTTTCATACAGTCTAAGGTCAATGTTGGGAGGGAAGCCAATTAACCTAACCTAAAAGACTTTCCCTTTAATATTATATGTACAGAAAATGCTGACAAAAGCCTG
>NC_092864.1:63479967-63491043 GCF_032062135.1 Pyxicephalus adspersus
TTTTTAAGAAAGCCATTGCAGGTTTGTGGGATTACACAGGTTCTCCCATGATAGTATTCTCCAGGTGGGAGTGCAATTCCTTTATTCATTGCTGTTACCCTTTTTATGCTTTAATGCATAGGGTGGGCACCAGAGAAAAGAAACAAGTTACAGAAGAATTTATATTAAGCAAGTTATGGTGGGAGTGGGAGAGTTTCAGTAGTTTAGACTACTGCTCACATAACTGGGTTGGTTTGACACTACTCCACGAAAGCAGTGTGTTGTCAGCCTACAACACGATTTATGGGTATGCTGCATTTTTGTTAGGTTGCTGGGTATTTCTGTTCTGCAATAATTGTGCACGTAGTATAGTTACATACTGCATTTTTTTATTGTGCCTCAGTACTTGCTATATTTTTCTAGCAAAAGCACACTTGTATGCTTGTAAGTAGTTAGGGCATATTTTAAAATGGCTCACTTATAATTTAAAGTAGTTCTGTGTGTAGTTCTTTATTCTGATTCTCTCCCCTGAAAAAGCACGTTTGTGCAAAACGTGTCGGGTACAAAAACACCCTTTCTACAAATTGGATATCCTTCTTGCAGACCTTTTATAACCTCTACTATAAACCATTCAATTTGGGTAATTACTGTACAATTCTGGTATTGAGATACAGGGAGCATTCCTAATTTCTTCATTCTCCTTCTAATCTATGCCAGAATGATGCATTGAATATTGGTGAGCCTGGCCTGACATATTACACTCATACAGCGGCATTTATACATTTATGGTCCAATCATTTCATTGCTTGTTTTAATGCAAATTAAAACTATCATTCATTCTGCCACCTAGTGGACAAATATTAAAAGAGCACAGTCGTCACAATAGTAAATGTTATATCTTCCAACAAATAAATGGAATCTTGGCCACATTAACAGCCGAATATTACATAAATACTCTCCATAGCTTACCAGTCTAATATGTACTACACTGAAATGTGTCACTGAAGCAAATTTGACATTTTTCAGGTACTTAGTTTTGAAAAGTCCAGCACTTTCAAAGCGGACCTATCTCCACATTTTCTACTTTAAATAAAACAATAGATAACCCTTTTATATGAGATAAAAAATTTTTTTTTTTTTTTTTTTTCAAACCTTTATTTTACATTTTTAATTTTCCCCTTCTGAACATCGTGGCTGTAAAGACTGAATAAGAAACCTGCAGCCTCCTGGCATATCTACATCCCATATCCCAGGAGCCTGCCGGCTGCTTATTCTGCACGTGCCAGCTCTCAGGCATGCACAGAAGGGGCTTTATTCTACTGGTAAAAGTGCTGATCCCATGCATAGGGTGTGAGACCAGCACTTTTATTTACACATTTTCTGGAAGTCACGTGATCTTGCGCCTGTGCAGTGCGAGATTAGGTGACTTCAGCAGAAGAACGAGGAAGAAGATGGCTGCACCCGGTGTCTAGCCCGCCCCAGGACAAAGAAGGAAGAGAGGACAACGTGGAATCACAGGGGGATTGATAGCTTTCCACCTGTCATGTCACTATTTAATGACAATGTCCTTTCTGGTTGGAGAAGTAGTCTGTTTAAGCAGTGGAATGGATATGGCAGTGTTAGTCCATGAAATTAGGCCATACTCAAATGACAAAACAAAATGAAGTTGAAGAGTTAATAAAGCTTATTAGGCATCTTGTGGTCATTGATCTTATGCAGAACCTTTAGTTGTAAAACTTTAAAATGGAGTAAAGGTTAATTTCAAACCAAACCATTATTGTGTGTGTATATGTATATATATATATATATATATATTCATAATAAAGTGCAGATATTTCAGACTACCCAGTTTCCCTGTAATTTGGAGCTTATCCAGTATTGTTTTTGTACCTCCAGAGCCTAAGGACCTGTTACTGGACAGTGCAGAAGCGGAGGATTTTGAGCAGGAGTTTTCTTTCCTGAGTTTACAAGCCCCCCTTTCTCCAGAGCTGCCACCAGAAGAACTGAATTTGTTTGGAGGCTCCAGCTCCAAGGATGCTGATCCATGGACACAGCAATCAGACAAGCTTTCTGGATTTCTTCCTTCCAAGCTCCTTGATATGGGCCTGCAGACTGTTGGGGAATTGAGCAGTAAGTTATTTCTTTATCATTGTTTTCAGTTGTTTCACGCTGAAGTGCAGGAAAGAAAGAATATTTATGGAGAAACCTCCTGGACTCCCAAGTAGTGGACTTCCTAGCTGTGAGATTTGTAAGGCCTAATTGGCGATTATTCAGACTAGCTTCCAATATCTGCTTTTTTAGCATCTGAAATGCACTGCAAAAGCCTCCAATTGAAAGAAATTGTGTACTCTCTGTGGATGCTTCGGGGTAGTAAATCAGTTGGCAACTTAAACAATGTTATTATTACAACACAGTATTATTATAGCGCTGACATATTACACAGCGCTCTACAAAGTCCATAGTCATGTCACTACCGAGGGAGCATTTCTGCATAGAAACCCAAACAGGTCATTGTCTGTGCTGAGAGGGAGCTTCAATGTCTCTCACTACAGGCTTGGCGGCCGTGGTGGGGTTATTATAAGACTGGATGGATAGAATTACAAATCATTGACACTTGGCTGTTCACACAATAATTGCTTTAGGTCCGATCCTGGGTTGGTAAATAAATTCTGTGCATGCTTGTATACCAATTCCACTGTATAATGGATCATCCGTTATCTTACGTCTATAGATGCATTAGTCACCCAATCCCATGCGGCATGGTGGCTCAGTGGTTAGCACTTTTGCAGCACTAGGTCCCATGTTTGAATCTCGGCCAGGACACTATCTGCATGGAGTTTGCAGGTTCTCCCCGGGTCTGCGTGGGTTTCCTCCCACATTCCAAAAACATGCAGTTAGGTTATTTGGCTTCCCCTCAAAATTGACCTTAGACTACAATATTGACATATGCCTATGGTAGGGACATTAGATTGTGAGCTCTTTAGAGGGACAGTTGGTGACACGACTATGGACTTTGTACTGCGCTGCATAATATGATGGCGCTATATAAATACTGTGTAGTAATAATGCATTATGTTAGAGCAGTCCATTTATTTATATAGCGGTCTAACTTGCCCTAACGACCCTACAATCACACATGCAGTAGTTTGTGTTGGGAGTGGCATAGCATGTATGTAACACATTACCATAGCACAATGGTGTTTTAACCCATACTCACCTGGACACCACTTTTAATAAGCGATAGTTTTTTTTTTTTTTTTAAGTCTGCATGAATATATTGTACATGCTGCAATATGCAGGGCTCACCTAAATGATTTTGCAAATTAGTTTTAATGATCCTGGTCAGGTTTAGGAGTCTGAGCAGATTAGAAGGAAATAAGTTTGAGTGACATCAAAAATGTAGTCATATTTTAACTACTAAGATAATTTTACACTAACTTTTGTTTCATACCCCAGACTGGACCATGGCAGGTGCTTCTTCGAGTGGCCTGAAGTCTGACATCCAGAACTCTTCCAGCAGGAGTACAACAGAACAAGCAAGTCACAGTAAGTTTGTAATGGTTTATGGCGCAGTGTTTCTTTGACAGTTTATCAAGAAACTTTAGTTGAAAAATCCCAAATCCAGTTCCTTTTATTACTTTCACTTACTGAAGCGGTTGTGTCTCACAGTGGAAAGATTATAGAAACAGAGGCAATGCTTTTAATCTAGAAAGCAGCGGGCAGGACTAGATCAGGCATTGACTGACATACTACAAGCTGGGAATCAGCACGAATTCTGATGGCCAAAACCTCTGCAACTTTTCCACACTCTCACAGGCCGGCTCAGACTACATATGAGCATGGTAATTCTCCCAAGTCCTGGAGCAGTGCAGAATCATCCTCAGACCACCCGGGGTATTGACACAAGTGATGTAACAAATAGTATTCATATAATTGGGCCAGATGTATTGAAAATAAGTTTTTTTGCCCCCTTTTTTTTATTCAATAAATGGGCTACATGTAAGAGACCAGTACAACCTCCAGAGGTCCCAACAAATTCTAGTCCACCATACCGGAACACTATATATGATGCTGGTAGTAGGAGGGGGTATCCTGGGATGGCCAATGTTTTTGTCTGCCATTTCAGAAGCATAGGCATGCCGAGAAAGACTTTGTGTCCTCAATGTATATAGCAAAGAACTGTTGTAAAGTCATTTTGATGTAAACTAATATATAGCAGTCCATATTTATGTCAAGAATAAACCTTGAGTTATATTACAGGCAGTTTCAGTTTTAAATGATCTCATGTATCTAACCCGTTCTAATGTCTGCACCTCTTACAGT
The DNA here is from genome assembly GCF_032062135.1 of Pyxicephalus adspersus. NCBI lineage: Eukaryota > Metazoa > Chordata > Amphibia > Anura > Pyxicephalidae > Pyxicephalus > Pyxicephalus adspersus. The sequence continues at coordinate 63,484,270 of NC_092864.1, forward strand.
TTTGTGTCGTCTCTGGCTGAACAACTTCTAGGTTTTGTTTGTCACAATTAACATTCTTTGTCTTTATTACAGAAAAAACAGACATGTCAGCATGGCTAAACATGTTTGAAGATCTTGATCCACTTGCAAGCCAAGGTGCCACCAAACATTCAGATGAATTGTTTAGTGCATGAGTGTCTGGACAAGATGAAGTATTACAGTAAAAGGACATGTCCTAAAATGTTTTACTAGTTACAATTATACTTTTTGAACTTTTCTAGAGCCTAACACTTGAAAACTGCCACTGCAGGATTTATTTGCCTCCCGCTGTAAGGCTATGTACACACGTGCAATAATCTGTCACGATCCATTCCAACGACTGCAGGATGCATGAACGAGTGCTGTACATACAGCACTATGGAGGGGGGGAGAACGACGGAGTGACATTTCACTGTGCTCTCTCTCTTCACTTTCATTATGATTGTTCATCGTCCATCAGCTGTGGATGCGCCAGGACGGTCATTCGGATGAGGGACGAGCCCTGTACACAGGTAAGATTCTCGTCCGATAGCGGCCCAGAGCCAATTCTTGGACAAGAACAATTGCACGTGTGTACCCAGCCCAACACTACCACATGAAACTGATTTTGTTTACGAAGGATCCAGCTATCAGCTTCAGATCCCTCCAGTTATCATTCATCTCATCCCTTCCCCCTTGGTTTTATTTTAAGCAGAGTTACCTTTTATTACAGATGGTTTATTTGTACATATCTAAAGAATAGTTCTATAGAGATATGAAACATGTTTAATTCCTTAAAAAAGGCTGATGCACCATTCAAAAATGAAATATCTTGTTATTGCTATAGAAAATAAAATTTTAATTGGACATTTTCTAAAGGAACAACATGGGAGCAGACATCAATAACTCCGTTTACAACAGTGTCAGAAGTTTACAGTAGCTTTCTCTGGCCGTGGGTCAGAGGAAATGCAAACGGTCAATGCCATAAATCAATGTAAACAGCATAAGTCTTTCATAGGCCTGTATCTGTATGACAAGCCCACCAGCACCCTGCAAATTAGGCACAGGAATAGTTTAGGAACTTTGTAGTAATGATACACTTTGAGATTAGGTTACCTGGATACTTTAACTGCTTTTACCAACCCAAGGAAGTCCATCACATGTTCTGCCAAACAGAACAGAATTAGGTACTCACCTAATCCTAAAGTCCGGCTTCAGTTTTTCGACCTATACATTTTGTTTTACTGTAGTCTTTTAATTCAAACTGTGAAATAAGGTAAAAAAACAAAATGAAATAGAAAGGAGCACCAGGACAGCAATAAACTATGCAGACGTTCCAACATTATCTCAGCCCCAGTGTTTTCGGCCACTTTTAGCTGGGACTTTTCAGCAACCAGCCGGCTGTTTTTGTATAGTTACTGATGAGTTGGGTAACAATACAGCACAATACAGGGGTCACCACCGCCTACAGCTTCTTCCCACCCAGTTAAAAAAAAAAAAAATCTGAGTTGAGCACTGCACTCCTAAAAGTGTTTATGCTTCTTCTGTATCTGTCCCTATTATGTATCTGTCCCTATTATGTTATCTCTACACTGTTCTGACCCAATGCCACTGGGACAAGGTCTTGCCACAAACAGCAATAAACCAGATAGATATTCCCTGGCATTTTATCCCTTGCCTATTACAGAATAATAAAAATGTGGCATCAATATTTATTCAGAGTTGTAAGGTCAAATAATGAAGCTTCTCATCCCATAATGCTGATTGAATGCATATGCAGGGAGGGCAGACAACACAAGGGAAGGTCTGTGTTGCTGGCTTACCTTGCACACAGGAATCAGATCAGTGATATGCTAAATCCAGAATCAGTCTCTGGTCAAATAAGCTAAGCTAGGCTTGTTTCTTCTTTGAAACATACCATATGAGAAAATAGTAAAGGTTAACATAGAAAACCTACAGTGGGCAGAAGCAACATTATGTCAGGCAGTACCATACCACAGAATGATTTCCAACTACAGACATTTGTCTGCTGCCTTACAAGGATAAACACTCGGATTCTTGCAGTGCTCATTACAGAGGTCAACATGGCGAGGCTACTAAGGAAGTGGGTAAAAGAAAACCCTGTTATATACACAGCAATGCTGAGTGGCTACCACTATGTAAACTTTTTGAAAAGGCGTTTAAACAGCACCAGATTTGTGTATGACTGTATAACAACCATGAAATGGAGCCGTTACATTTAATGCCATGTAACACAGATATACTCAATAGTCACCCAGAACCCAATTTCCTCTTCTTCATTTATTTACAATTTGCCATTTCTGAAAGAGGCTATAATAGAGCTAGAATATCCTGAATATATCCCATTAGATTGGTCCCAACAGCTGGAAAACAGCTGAAATCAAATGCAAGTATCACAGCCACAAAAACTCTAACTTTCTCAACACATATGTAATTTGTACACGTGCATAAGTAAAACAACGTCTTTCATCTTTAATCACTTCACTATGGTTACATGGACCTAATTTAATAAATAGCACTGGTAATCTCCAGCAAAGCAGCTGTCCCATAATGTTACTCATTTACCTTGACAAGTTCTGCCTGCAAATTACAGGCATATAAGGCAGAAGCCCAGTACATTATGTCCTCAGTGTACGAACAGAGCCAGTGTAACACTACCCCATACATTGCATTTATTACATATTTACTCCTTTAGAACAGTCAAAAAACGATTGGCCATATCATGGGAATACTGGTATAATTTCGACCAGTTCATTATCACCAAGCTACGCAGACATTATGGCAGTTACAATGGCAGCGGTAGTCAAATGTAAAACAAAAAAAAAAATGTGACGAGAACAAGCTAACAAAGCCCTTTCCAATATCAGACACTGAGCAGATCACGTCATCTCAATACCATCAATGGTAAGGCATGCTGTCCGTTCAAATGGAAAAATATGTTCAGCAATTAAATCAGTTTAGCAAATACTGCATCTATAGTTATTCATCATGAAATCAGTGCAGTCCTTCCACTGACAGAAAGATGTTCCATGTTTAGTCCTCTTCTTCATCAATCTGACCAGTAGGATGCAATAGCGACATTGGTGATACAAGTGTGTTTGTACCGCGAGAATTGCGCTCCTGTTCCATGCTGGAGGATATGGAGGCCATGCTGAAATTCTGAACTAATGAAGAAGGGATACCTGAAGGCACGGTCAGGCTATGGTTGGTAGTTTTAAAGGTAAATTCCTGATTGGGAAGAAGAGGCTTCAGGATACTGACAAGGCAGAAGGCAGACCCACTTTTTGGAATAAAGTTTACTTTGTTCTTGTCCGGACAATAGAATGGTGGAATTTCTTGCAGTGGCTTTGGCCTAGAGTTAAATAAAAAGGCATTAAAAAGTTACTAATGGAAATGAAGTAGATGGAATAGTGTATTACTTTCCCCCCCTCCCCAAATATTGCCTCCAAAAGAAAAAAAAAATACAAACATATACTGGGACTTCCAGGTATATACATATATACACATATGGGGCTTAGTGTATCTCAGTAAGAATAGAAATGTAACGAGGCAAGACTGGTTACCTAATGATGGCTTGAAGGGACAGAGTACCTGTACTTTGTTTGGAAGTACAGTTTTACTTTAAATTTTTTTTTAGTGTCACTGAAGTAAGCACATGATTTCAAGTTTGAGATCAGCACCGCACAGGAAAGAAGAGGGAGGGACAGCACCAAAAGCTAATTTGCCGTCATACATGAACATGCGTTGTCTAGTTACATGTGGACAGGAAGACAAGGCATTATGGGTGAAAGGATGAACATCTGCTGAACCTTCCTTGTTAGCACAGTACAGATAGAAATACAAATCTTTAAGCAGATACATAAGTTCATTATATGCATTTTAACTGTATGGTTAGCTGGAGTTCACTTTTAAACTTTCAACTATAAAATGTAACTAAGTAAGGGGACCATTTTGGAGTGAATTATGTACTTATTTCTCACCAAATTGACAGTTTTTGTAAATTTACCACTTATTGTACTAAGCATGCATGGCCAGATGTAATGTGTGTGGTGAGCTTAAAAAATGAAGGATGAATCTCCAGATAGAAAACCTTAATACCTTTGTCTTTGGGATCTGCCAGGGTGTCATCAGCTGAACAGGGGCTTTCCTCATTACAATCATTTGATATGGTAATGAATGAAGCTGGAGATATGGATTGTGCGCGGCTGCTGTTGTTACTGCGGTCATTTCCAGGGGTTTGTGTATCTACACTCCGAAGGGCTAGAGGTGGTGGAGCACGGTGTCCATCTGGGATATCTTGTGGCTATAAAAGAAACAAACAAACATACAGAACAAAAAAAAACAATTATGCAGATATTTCTTCTTCACCATTTTAGATAACCTGAAATAACAATAAACATTAACGGCCCTGTTTACCAGAAAACCAGGGATCAAACTTTAGTAATACTTTGGAGACACTGCAGGATTTTTAGGAAGTCTTGTGGGAAGAATGCAGATTGCCACCAATTTGTACAAGACAAACAAAAAAGGTTTTCTGTCTGCTTTACTGGCAATACTTGGGAATCATGGAACAAGAACAAGCATGCAAAAAAGTGAGTTTTGTATTCACTTGGTATATGTTTGTACCAGATCAGTGACTCAAAGTAAACAAAGCAACCAGAAGTTTAGCAAGAGGTCAGCAATGGCAGCTGCTGCATTTTTTTTAGCTTTGTTTTTTTTAAAGTTGAACCCCTCAGCTTGATTGACTAGCATGGTAAATGGGTACAAAAGATTTTGGACATATCAAAGCAGTGTATCTTAACTCCTTTGTGGCTGTATAAGATGCTGCAACTATCTGCAGCCTCTGGTTCTCAGGAATGAAATGTGAGCTATGATAACGAAGTCCCAGGCCTCAGATATTGTTGCACAATTGTCAGGTTGGTAAAATTAAGGACCTCCATCTTGCCCCACTTGCATAATACAATAGTCTAAATGTTTAGCAATACATACCTTGTTAGATATAGACATATTAATGTATCATTAGGAGCTAGTCAGTCCATTCTAGAACTATGCTAATCTACTTGAAAACACACACTTCATTAGCAGTCTTCTATGGAGCAGGAATTATATAATGGTTTAGTTTTCCTGGATTCTCAGTATCGGAGCCCCCTGTGAGTTGGATGAAAGCCGTTCACCCCAGAAACACATGTGCACATACCAAAGAAATGCTGGCATACATAGGAACAAAACTTCGATCCCCATGTATAGGTGATACAAGGAGAGGAGCATTACAAAAAAAGGGTGTTTTTTCCAGCCATTTCAGATACAAATTGTGTTTCGTTATACCTGCCATTGCTAACTGTTCTGATGTATTGGTACTGCTTTTTGATTCACTACCCCTAAACAAGCATAAAGCCAAGAAAGTGTTTGGATACCTGACATATCTAGATTTGTTCCAAGATTTTGTTCACTGTAGAGCTTTTTAAATCCCAATTTCTTCCTCAGTATTTGCCCAGTTGTCATGCAGACGTTTATTCTTACCACTCAGCTGAACTGGAATAGTCACAGATGGTGGGGTCAGTGATATTCACCCCTAAAGGCAGAGGGTCAGCATGACAGATGGGCTTCTAGAATTATCAGAACAATCATCAGACATTTTTCTTATGATAGGTTCTCTTTTCAACATGTAGTGTCAGATATAGTGTTTCAGCAGTTTACAAAAGGAAAGCTGAAGTTAGGGAAATGATCAGGCAGACTTTGCCAGCCTCTTCTGAAAATACGAGTTACCTGGCTGTAATTAGGAAAGAATTGGGTTGGTGTGTTGTGCCCACAGCTTTTTTTATCTAGCCTATTACAGAATGCCAAACCCCTTTTGGTGCATAAATTAAAATAATGACGTATAACTGATCATAGTGAATAGAAGTGTATTTTTTTTTTTTTTTGCAAACAAAGTAATTGTATTATAAGACTTAATAAAGAGCATACATAAAGTATAAAAAAAAATCTTACAGTTATAAACCATACTAAAATGTATATAACTACATACTCTTATGATTACTTGACTATATTATTTGGCCTGTTTTATTATGTACTAATTGTTCAGTCAATAAATATATATAGTATTGCTACGGTTTGTGTTACCCCTGAGGAAGCCTAATGGCAAAATAGGTCTTAGATCCCGACGCATGTTGCACCTTACATTCATGAATTTTTGGCTTAAAAGACCTTTTACCACCATTAGTTGATCTCTATTTAGTTTCCAGTCTAGTACAATCCCATCAAGCAATGTAGTTTTGGGACCAATGATGAAATAAGATGTAAAAATTTCTTTTCGATGATATAGTTGAAGGATATATTTAGTAGCTGGTCCCAAAAAAGCTCCCATGAATTAATGTAGATTTGGGACAAAACTCTTATGTCTATGTATGCTCTTTATTAAATCTTATAATACAATTATTTTCTTCTTACCTGGCTATCATACTGACCTTCAGGGGTCAAGGTTAGATTGACACTTACACTACCTAAAGAGACAGATGTGCATGGAGCCTTAGATACTGAACTTGAATGAGTATGCAGATTGAGACTTCTGACTGCATTCCTAGTCAGGGTCACTAAACTAGTGGCAAAAGTACAAAAACGCCAAAAAAAAAAATCAGGAAAAATTAAAATTATTTTATCTTTTCCACTTTTGTCTACCTAATACACCCAATACCTTTTTCTGATACATCTGTGCAAGTGCAAAAAATACCTTCTAGTTATGCCTGAAATATTGTGAGC